>NC_046302.1:21255242-21397742 GCF_004115265.2 Rhinolophus ferrumequinum
AAAGGCTGGCAGCGAGTCCATGTGTAGGCACAGACATGTGCATGTGTACACATACATACACACATAGACTTAAATCAACAAAAAAACTACAAAACTTTCTTTCAAAGAAAGGCCATTAAAAAATTAGAAAACCACCGTTACTGACAAACTCTGAATTAGAATTAAGAAATCAGCCCTATAATTGAAGACCTCTGAAATGAATGTACTTTAAATTTTACTTTATAACATATCATGATAGTCCAAGATATAGATTAGGTAAAACACACTTAAACAAAGTTAAAATGACCTTTTCATTTGAAAATTAAAACATTTTCTTTTTGTGTGTCTCTAAACAAACCCGTAACACTTGGAAGATGACAATTTTTTTTAAAAGACACATACACACAATTTTAATAAATATATCATTACTACCGTGTTTCCCCGAAAATAACACCTAGCTGGACAATGAGCTCTAATGCGTCTTTTGGATCAAAAATTAATATAAGACACGGTATTATATCACATATTATTATATTATATTATATTATATTATATTATATTATATTATATTATATTATATTATATTATATAAGACCAGATCTTACATTATAGTAAAATAAGACCGGGTCTTATATTAATTTTTGCTCCAAAAGACGAAATAGAGCTGATTGTCCAGCTAGGTCTTATTTTTAGGGGAACACGATAAGATAAATTAAACTTTTTCGATAATTAGAAAAGTTATAGTTATCAAAGCAGCCTGGGCATAAAATGCAACCTTATGCTATTTCCAGATTTTCAAAGTCACACTTATCCCATGTGATGGTGCACTTCAGCGTAACGATGCAGCAATCCCTGATGCAGCAATCCCTACGACCGATGCAGGACACACAGAAGTAACGTCAAAGGCAATTCTTCACATTTGGCTCTCACCACATTGAGTGCAAAGAGTGAGCTTCAACATGAAAATGCAATTTGCTCCTTCTAAAGTATACACTTTTATCTCTTGCAAAAAACACATTCATTTCCGTCGCCTCCAGGTAAAGAGGATGGCATCTATCACAAGTACAGAGAATGTCTGAAGGATTTAGAAGCAATCTTTTCATAATGCTTCTTTTGGGGAGGAAGTGGAGTTATGAGTTACTCAAAATTCATAAAGATTATTAAGTTTACTTCCTCACAGAAGACGCGCCACCATCGTAACTCTCAACTGTACTGTCAGCGTTCCAGCCCAAAACTCTTGAGACTAGGTCTCTGGTTCAGGACACTCATCCATTTTATGGCATTAGTGTTCCACTGCATAAAATAAAGGTTCTGTCCCATTCATAAAAAACAGAACAAACGAAAACAAAATAAGCAAATTGCTTCCACTGGAACAAGCCTACAGTATCGACAATGAATCTGAGGTACTCATTCTATCATTATTCCTCCATGTAAGTGACTTTAACAGGTAAGTAAGTTTCTATTGCAGCAAGTTGACTCCAGATTATCAACTTGTGTGTCTGTGCCTCCTGGGCTATTTGAATGATTACCCTGTTCCTCAAGGTCGTCAGCTATGACCTACTAGGCACCCAACCCCTCGCGGTAAGGAAGCTTCCTAAACAACAGTAAGCTTTCCTGCTTGATGAATTCCAACCTCACAGTTCATCTAAACTGAGCCTATGAGCTTCATCGTTTTCCTTCTTACACTTCGCGTATGTCGATGGGAAGTTATGAAACATATTTTTCTAGTCCTCCCAGGAGCAAGGCCAGGTCCACAATTTGACCTCAGCAACACAGCAGTCCTGCAAAGCCAGACAGCCTGACAGAACTGAGTATTAGTGCTCTCTGCCTGGCCTAACACAAACTATAACATGCAGTACGGAGCAATGTTACTTATGGGAAAAGACAAGCAATGCATCAGTGGGAGAAAAATAATGGGATTTAATCACACAAAAATATCACAAGCACACAGCTCCTTTTCAACAAGCTACCCACCTCAGGTGAAGACACAATATTCTTATGAAACTAACCACTTCTGATTTATAACGGAGCTGCCTAACCAGATATTTTGATCAGATGAACTTACAAGATTTGGGACACACCCAGAGATTCTCCTTCCCATCATGTCAATATTCCCCCAGGGAATGATTTTAAACAAACATACAAAAATATCTATCTGTGTCTCAGATAGATGTCTTAGCTGTGTGAGGCATGATCCCAGGAACAGTGCAGGCTCATGTGAAAGACTGTCACAGACTAATTAAGGACACGGCTGCCGAAAAGGGAAGGTTGACCCTGCAGTCTTATTTACACAATTTCCAGCCAGAGGGCTATGAAGTGGAGCCCCAGTGGGGGCATTTCTATCTGAAACCCAAGGGCACCTGCATTAAGGAAACTGGTGTAAATGAATCCCTTTGCTCAATGACAGAAGAAAAGACACCAATACTTCAATTATCTTGGTGTGGAATACATGTGCCAACCCTCTTGGACTCTATATAACAAGATACAGTTACTTCTTATTTATTATTATTATTATTATTATTATTATTATTACTATTATTTGCTCTTCAGTATGCATTCAATTAGAAGGAGGACATTTTGAGGCAAGAATGATAAGCTCTTTAGACAGAAGGTAGAGATTCAAAAATTGCAAAACTTCAGCTTTCAAAAATAGCCTAAGTGACCTCTTGCAGTACTCTGACCACTCCGCAGCAAGCAGGAGGCAACCCCTGTGAAGAGCGAATTCTGGCAAAGTTCTCTCTTCACAGATGATGCACAGCTTAAGCTATAATGAGTTTTTGGGTTACAAATGCTGAACGCATTAATATTCCTTGATGATAATTATCACAGTATAAGCACCTTTCCCAATGTGAGTAGCATAAAGCAACTGAAGCAGCATTTTTACTACATTTGAAACAAGCTGGAAAATGGGATTTTCTACTCTTGTAACCTGAGGTCAACATACATCAAGCATTGCATATTAACACACCTATATGTGAACCCTGTACCACTTTCCTTCCCTTCTGCTTCGTGTACACCTAAAGCAATCTCCTTGATCCCTTCTTCATTAAAAAATTCTCAATATGAACATATTTGTGATATACAGAATTTCAAAACAAAGTGTATTTTTCTCTGATCGTACGAATCCTATGTTTCTTCTTATGAGAACATAAATAGCAAATAAGATCAGTAACCGTGTTTTACAGATGAGATGTGTCTCTGTGCAGTTTGAATGAATACTGTGGTCACTGGCTGCATATAAAACAGGATCAAAATTAGAATTGAGTAAATAGGTTCCAAACACATCACATACAAATCTGAACAAGCTACTAGCCTTTATCTTTACACCTTCAAAATGAATAACACCATTAAGCACTGAAAGGTTTAAACGTGAATTCTAATCGACCAACATGATGACATTAATGATGTCAGCATCATATGTACTAGTAACATTTCGCATAAGGATCCCGGAAACCCATTTTCATTCCAGATTAAAGAGCAATTATTGTTATTTGGATAATGACCATCAAATATTGCATGCAAAACTTGATAAAGATGATCTATTTATGTATCAGATCAGTGTGTAAAACTATATCTATAATTCAGCATTTGCCATAGCATACCCAAAACTAGATACTGAAAAGATTCAACTTACTACACTCCAATTGGATTTGATAATATGCTCTGAATGGACTATAAATGGATTTTCCCTCATCTCTTTCTTCCTCTCCCTCTATTCAGTGAGAAACAGAACATGTCTATTATAAAGCCCACCTGATACTAGAACAGCTTAAAATAATCACAATGTAAGATCTTATTTTTATAAAACAAACAAACAAAAAACATGCTATAATGTCACTTTAGTACTCTCTGTAAATAATCCCAACAGCACTTTGATTTAACAGTGAAAAAATGAAAGCCAGCTTGGACCCTTAATCCAAAGAGTGTGAATTGATTTAGGGATTTTATAGGTGTGAATCTGCTGAACTCATCTGTACCACATTACCCCACACTTCATTTAGAAAATATGCCACGCTACGACTGCTTCAAGTTCTCTACCATCATTTTTACTTATGTGCTGCAAAAATGTCTTCAAATCTCATTTGAATAGATGGCAGGGTTATGAGGGAACCTTTACTAAATATTTAACAGCACTATTGGCTTATTAAATACTATAATGCGAGAGCCATGAAAGCATGATATACAGTGCTTGCCTTTTTTTTTAAACTTAATGCTGGTGCTCATTTTGAACACTCCGCGAGCCCATTCATCAGCAGAACTGATGCATTTTAAAAAGTCCTCATTTACTAGCAGATAAATGTGGTTAGAAAGCCTTTTTAGTGCAGAAATGACTGGAAACCTATTTGGTTTTACAGTGCAAAATTTGCTTTACTCTGGCTGGGCAAAAAAAAAACACACAAAAAAACAAAAAACCCTCACAAAACATTTAAAAGGCCATTTTGAAATCATATGCAAGCTAAAGGAACACAGTTTGACATAAAAGTAGGATGTATTATTGGTTCACAGGTATATACACATACAACTAAACAAGGCAACTGATTTACGGACAGCTTAGAAAGCACATGCATTTCTCACATCTGGAAACAGTATCTCAAATACACATCATATAATGAGATTATCCATTGAGACTGGTGTTATTGAACATGACATCGTTGCCAGGTGACTTCATTTGCAACCATTCATAATTGCTTTTTTTAAAAATAGGTTAATATAATCTTTGCATATACTATGTTAAGATATTTTTAACTAAAACTATGCTTTTAAAAGAAAAGTTAATCGGAAAATGTTTACCCTATTTCAGTGGGTAGTAAGGAGAAATTCCCTTTGAAAAGATCTTTCCATTCAGAAAGCGATATATATATATTACGGTCTAATTTAAAGAAAACTCCCTGTCCACTGGAGTCCTGTAGAGTGAGCATTTATCCTGTAAACACTGTAACAATGATTATCTGTCCTCTCAGTTCTCAGTGGAGACTCTTGCTTTTGAAAATGTCTTGTGGTGTCTTACTAAATTCAGGCTATTTCAATTAGTATTACTGCACATTAAAAATTAATTGTATTACTGGGTGGATTAAGGTTTAAATTTCAATTCTACAGTATGTGCACTAGAAATGACAGCTAAAAATCAATGTTCTTTGGCCCACAATCGGAAGTGTATACGGTCGAATAGCGTGGGACTGGCGTCACTGGCCAAGCAGTTTTAAAGGACTTGATAGTTCAATTGAAGGTGTGTCAGCTCTAATTCTAGATTTTAGTTTGAACACTACACAGTAGCCCAGTCTTAGAAAAATAAAAACAAATAACAGCAGCACTAACAATTTGGAAAAGCAAGTGGACACAGGTACTAAAATTATGACAACAAAAGGATTAACAGTCACCAAAATTCACATATACATAATTATCCCTAGGCTAAAACCTTGCTCATAATTCTGTTGAATAAGAACAGAAGGTCTCTGCCTTAAATCCACACGATTTTTTATTAGTTATTGGGTGACAGCAGTTGGTTGGGGGCAGGAAATTGGCTATTTTGGAAAGAGAAACTACTAATAGATACAATATTCCTAATGACTTTATCTATGTTTTAATGAAACCCAAGAAGATATTGAAACTACAAATCTTTTCCTTAAACAGTAATCCCATTGAAGTTCTTTTTGTAAATTATTAAACCGGTTTTGTGGGGAAGGGACACATCAAGGTGATCATCCTGACTATAGATTTATAACATCTACACGAAGTGTTTGAAATCAGGCCACTTTTATTCCTAATAAATTTGTTCTTTTAAGAAGATGACGATGAGGAACCTTAGAAACGAAGTCAACAGAGTAAAGGAGCATCAGTAAAACCCACAGAGCCACCAGGATATCTGGGTTTGGACCAGAACGGTGATTGGTGCGTGCCTAAGAGAAAAACAACGATGACTGCAATGTTCCTCAAGATTCCCTCAGTGGTGCACCGGTGGCCAACAGCAAGTTCGGCAGCAAGAGAGTAAAGAAGATGGGAAGTAATAATAACAATAAAAAGAATAATCTGGCGCAAATGGACCCCGAGGTGTAGTTGTCATCCCTGCACAACAATCACCCCTTCCCTGCAATTTACTGATGCGGCTTCATTACAATACAGCATATAAAGGGGTAATGTACAAAGTGCACGGTTGAAACCTATGTGGTTTGCAGCAGCACACGGCACCCTAGCAGACACCACCCCGGGAGCCAAGTCAGACTGCTCACAAGGAAAATTACCTGGAAAACAGGTTCCACAGAAAGGTGTAATATGTGTATACAGCGTGGTGACACATTGAGGGGGAAAAAGGATAAAAGGTAGCAGGAAACACTGTTTCCTTAGTGACATATTAAAGGCACATCAAATAATCTGAGTTAAAACATCCTTTGAAGAGGTGACAACTTGTGCCTTTGTCAAAAGGAAAAGATGAAGGTGATGATGTTTCCTGTTTGGAAAACATAAACCGGCTCTCTTGGCTTCCTATTCTTTGTCTCCAGAAAATGACCCATGGGTGCTTTTCGGTGAACTTGAACACTGAACATTCAGATAACTAGGAAAAGAGACAATGATTAGCTTTCTGATTTTCTCTTGCTATCGCTGAAGGTCTTACTTTTCATTCAGAGCCCGGAAGATGCTGAAGCAATGTGCGAAGGGGTAAAAAGAGATTCTTTCTTCACCAAGGATCACTGAGTATGTCATTGGTTAATTCTTGCTCTATTCTCCTCATTAGCATGACTCTCAAGTTTCTGGTTATCATATCCGAAATATTAAGACATAATAACTACGAAGGTGCAGATAATTGGATATTAAGCAGAACATACTTGACTGGGCAGGAGGTAGGGCCCTGCTTAAACTAATCCTGAAATATATTAATCACCAATTAATGAAAGGGTTTCAAATTCATTTTCTATTACAGAACACCTCCGAGTGCCTAAGCTATTTCTAACAAAATGACTTGGAATAACAGGGTAGAAATAAGGAATATGGTCATTTGATGATGGCTTACATTAATTCTTTTCAGCTTATTGTCAGGTAACCCTGAAAACCAGAGTTAACGCCTTGATTACTGTTTTTGTCTTGTTTTGTTTTTTTACAAAGTCTGATGGGAAGAAGAGGGAACACTTTTCGATATCCAGTGGCCTTTGTTTAAATTCCAAATTTATCCATTTAAATAGCAGAGCCATAGGTAAATATTCATCAGAACACTGTCATAATATTATGGGAGTTTTTAGCCTAGACCTCTGGACCCCCAACCTAACAACACATGCACTCTTAAGATATAAAACCAATTAATGGGAACCAGAGAAGTCCAGCAAAGACATGCTTTGTACATAGTAAACAGTAAGCAGTAAGAAGCTGATGAATATGTTAAAGGATAAAGACCTTGACTAAGTGCTGATTGAAAAGTCACCACCACTTAGATGGAAATAAAGTAATGCTAAATAAAAAACAAAACAAAACAAAAACAGGAAAAGGAACATACAGAGAAAGAAAGTCATGTCTATACAATCCACGTGGCTGTGAGGTTGTGTCTGATATATCACAGATGTTTTATTAGCATGGTTGTGAAAGTCCCCAAGAAAAACTTCTGTGCATATTCACTGAGTCATAGAAATGGCTAAAAAATGCCATTCATCTTAAAGAAAAAAAAAAATTTCTAAGTTCGTTATTCTCTCAAATGGGTTCTCGTATCTTTCAATACTTAAAAGGTATAGCTCCCAGATACTCTGAAAAAGACTTAAAGTTTTTATGTCAGAGGAAACAAATTGTTTGGATTAATACAATATAAGCAAGGGATTGAAATGACACTCTCTCTCTATTTTGCCTGCCTTTATTCACTTAATCTGATGAAAATAGTAAGAAAACTCCTGTTATGTCAGGGCTGTTTTTTTTTTTTTATTCACTTATTTGTTGACTTTAATTTTAATAATTCTTAAATAAGCACTCACGGCAGATAAACTAAGATATGCAGGCAAGTAGGCCCTTTTATCAACAATTTTGCCATAGAAATACACAAACATTTCAATGGCTCTTCATTAGCAAACAAATCAACAAGTGATATTTTAATGCATGACTTTATTCCATCTCTGTGGGGACTGTAGTTGAGAGTGTGATGTACAGTACAGAGAAAGGAATCATCAGCCACAATGTCCCAGGGCTCCCTCCATTGAGGACTTCGCAGCCTCCGCTTAAAGAGTGCATTTAATTGACTGATAGACAGTAGCTTCTTTGTTCACAGAAGACAGCGAAGTAATGGCAGCTTGAAAATCGTACCATCTACAGGGTCTCCTGAGACTAGTAACAGGGGGATATGTGTCAGGAATAAATAAATAATCTAATTATTAAGCCACTTCCTGTCAAGTTAACTCCAATTTGTTGGCTTTTGAAGGCAACAAAACGAGGCATTTTTCCTCATTATGCTTCTCTTTTTATACCAGTGGTAATCACAGGCGGATTAAAGGGTGCCTGATTGGTTTTTTTGTCAAGGAACTGAGAAGCAGCCAACAGTACAGAAAAACAGAGTTGGGGTTAGAAGAAATTTCATGCTTGTCTCCTTTCCAGCTCCCTAACAGCCCACACGGCTGCCCCATACAGAGCTGCCAGCTGTACAGCAAATGTGTACCCCTCCAACTGAGGCCTACCGGGCCACAGGCGCCATCCTGAGAGCTGTGAGATACCTTGCAATCTTGGCAGGTAGCTACTGCTGTCATAGGCATAATTCTAAAGGTGACCTAGGAAACCCCATCAGCTCACCAAATGCAACAATATGAGCAGCTGAAGTTCGACACCCACTCTCCATATTGGCTCCCTTTCCTTTGTTTACTGCTATTAATGGCCCCGAAACTAGGAAATAACCTATGGAAATAGGTCATGAGAGACCTTTTCTTTTTATGTGTCTGAACCGATCCTGTAAAAAAATAGATGACAATGCATACGTGAATATGGACAAGTGTGTGCATGCAGGGATCTGTCCTTTTTCATCTATTGCTGATGACTTTCCACACCCTCCACTCAGACATGTTTTGCAAACTTCATTCACAAAGACATCCACATCTGATAATATAACAAACAGTGAGTGAAAAACAGTGACATACACTTGTGGCATATTCTACAGCAAGTCAAAGGTGAGGACAAAATGAGAGCCAGAAGCCCCGCCATTGTATCTCAGACAGTCAGATGGAATTATCCATCTGACACAGACTTTCCTCCCAGTGTCTGTATGGAGCCTAGGAAGAAAGGCTGGCCTCCAGTCATTTCTGCTTCAGCCACATTCTTCTGCGGCCTCTTTAAGAGCAGTGCGTTCTAAAAAATAACGAGAAACTGAAGCTTCGGTCCGTCTGTGGGCTCAGTTAGAACCCTCAGTCTCACAGAAAATCAACACCGCAAGAAATGTCTAAGAGGCTATCTTAGGAGCCTGTAAATTAGACACTCCACTAACTGCCAGCATTTTTTACTCTTGAAAATCAAAGCTGCTACATGCAGGCTAAAACACAAAACAAGGATAAACATCCTGATTTGTCTTTTACTAGCTCAACATTGAAATTAAGAGATAGGCTCAAAGATTCTCTTTAAAAGTTGCCTAAGAAATAAGAATCCAAATAACCAAGATGAGCTCTTGAAAACTGCCTTATTCCAAAAAAGGTGTTAATCAAGATCTTTTTTATTTCCTTTTAAATCGTCTTTGTTTTTAGGAACTCTGACCAGACAAAGTTGGTAAGTTCCTGTGGCCCCACTTTGCACTCAGTAAACAGTGTAGTTGTGTTTTATTCATGCCTCTGTATGTCCTTTCTGAATACATCTTGAATTTTTGTTAAATTGCGCAGATAATTAAACCCTCTTCATATTTACAGTCTGCTTCATTGGTACCATGAATTCTGTTTTCAGTTACTGTCTGCAAATTCCCTCTCTGAACAATTTCATACTAAGCAATAACACTTCATTTTACATAAGTTTTATCTGATGTCCCCATACAGAGCTGCCAGCTGTACAGCAAATGTGTGGTTCTCAAACTGAGGCCTACCAGGCCACAGGCTCCATCCTGAGATCTATAAGGCACCTTGCTGTCATTGGCAAGCTTTCCCTGCTATCACTGCGACCATCACTCCACACTGCACACAACTTAAAATCATCTGATTATTAGAATTTGTGGCCCACACTCCATTTTATCCTTTATTTAATCTATCCCCAGATCACACATTTGTTTAAATGTTTTGGCTGGTTTACAAATCATGCAGCCATCTGCACAGTAGGTGTGACACCATTTTTTAGACAGAAGTTACGTTACAAACAAAGATAAAGTCATTTGAAATGCTTTGGTGTTTGTTATTCTGCGTGGTTCACTTGGACCAACTCTAAGAAATAAATAGAATTATCTGTGTAAATCGATGAACATCTATGAAAAACAACACCCAGCAGAACGCCGAGCTTGCTCCATTACCTACGTTAATATCATGACAGCTGAGGAGAGATGACCTGGCCCACTTCTCATCTCTCCTGTACAGATGGCTATTAAAGAGAAAGTATCCCTTTTGTATGGTCCATGTAGAAACCCTTTATGGGCTTTTCAAATAAGCCAGCATTGCCCACATGAGGGTAGCTTTCTGTTACCATTAAACTGCCCAGATTTCATCTTTTTTAATCCAGCTCTTGATGAAATAAGCCAGTATTTCATCATATTTAACACCAAATGCTTGTTTCTTAATTCCCTGAGTTTTGTAAGCAATCAAATGAAGATGACTTTAAAAAAATTCAATAGTCTTCTCGTTTAGAATTAATGTAAATTCCAAAGACCCTTATGACTTTGAGCTTCTTAGGATAATGCAGGTACATACATATAATATATACACGAACACATGTATGCATTATTATAGGTTCATTTCTATTCTTTTTTTTTTCAAACAGCCAATGAACACTGAGAGTTTACAGGGTAACACAGTCCTTTATCTTCCTATGCAAAGATCCATATCTTTTGATATTTGCCTTTAAGACATATAAAATCCAAAACCACAATAGACCTCAAAATATTGGTATTAGTCTATTCTAAAGCAAGAGCACTCAAGCTGAAATGTTTCAGAGGTGATACTGAATGTCACAAAACTATAATGAAGATTAGTCACGTAGCACACCATCCGCTAAAGAAATGGAAGGAAAGGAATGCCATTTGTGACCTTAGGCATCAAGCAAATTGCAGAATGTATGAATGTCACGTGCCACAAAAGCAGACTAAAATTTCACCACATTGTACAAAACTGATTTACGCATTCTTTTTGTAATGACATTAGCAATATATATCACATGTAACATAACACATAGGGTATAGATCTTCTCACATGCATTGGAGAAGATCTGAATCTTTTCATGTTCTTAAAAATTGTAACTATCGATAAAACACTGAGTATTAGAGATTTGAATAAAAGCAGTCAATATTTTTGCATCAGTGTTTTCTTTCATATTAGCTGTCATTCATAGTCCTAAATTCCAGTTTTGCTTTTCTAAGAGATAAATACATTTGCTTCCAAATACTCTAAGCATCATCCTTGATCCATCTGGGACATGTTTATTAGTGACTATTTCTGGATTTTCCTATTTTTTCACACCACCTTAGATACAATTTTGCCATTACAATATGGGTCTTTCTGGTCAGGTGAAAAAAATGAAAAAACAAAAACAAAAAAACATTAACTAATAATTTCTACATCAGTTTTTAAAAATTATTCTTAGGTAAATGGCTAGTACCCATTCCCTTCAAATTCTCCAGCTGAGAACTTTGAAAGGGAGGGCTGAAAATGGCCATGGCTATATCCTGACCACTTGTCCTCCAAAGTCCATGACTGCAGCAATCAGTTCCAAGGATAATGGCATTTCTCCCCTTTGATCATTTCTTTGTCAAGCTGACTGGCCTTCGATGGTGTGTGTATTGCTGGTTGTCTACCACCAGCCGCTCGCAATTTGCTCACTATGTTTCATGAGACAGTTGTTTGTGGCTGTTTGGAACACATTCGTCTCTTTGGGGATTTATGTGCTAGTTGCAATGCCAACCTCCATAGTGATCGAAATTTCTTTCTAACTAAAATAGATAATTAGAGACTGGTAATTATTGGTCAAGAATTATCAGAGTGAAAAAATTAAGCTCCTCATAAATAGTTCTTGGCAATGTCATCTCTTTATATTATCGCGTGCCTAACAGCCCTTTATTCTGAGCACTTACAAATTTACTCTACTGCTGTTGTGCCTCATAATTTTATATGAGGCAATCCCTTTGCTGGGTTAAACACATTTAAATTCTCTGCTTTCCATCTCTGTCTGTACTAATCCATACCAAATAATAATAACAATAATAACGGAAACCTCAAAGAGGAAAATACCAATAAATATTTACTATGCTGATAGAAAGAGACGGTGAATAATGAATTAAAGGACGTAATATACAATGGCTTCTTTCTGTATTCTCAGGTCAAAAGCCAAGGTAAACTATGTGAAAGGAACAAAGGAAGACAAGAAAAATTTTCTCATCTGTGCAGACTTTGAAAGAGGAAAGTCTTTTCCCCAGGAAAGCTGTTAAAATGTTTTGTAGCTCTTTTTTTGTGTGTGTGTAAAGAAGAAAAGAAACCCCTAAATAGTCACTGGTCTGATTTCTTACTGAAACTGTGTCAAAATGTGGTGGAGAGTGAAGTTTCCTTTTTTTCCTTAATAGACGTAAGTCAAATCCCTAATGCATTTTTATTGAGTAATTATTCCTGCAACTCGGACCATGTGTCCACACCTAGCTGCAAAACGGCACTTAAGCAGAGCGTCTCCAATATGTACCTGGTAGAAACATTGATGGTTTTCTTTTCACAGATGTCCCTGGCCAATAGCTTGAGACCAGCACATCCAGAAAGAAGCGCGGAGGTTGCCTGATACTGAAATCGCATTAAAACATGTGTGCTACATATAAGCAAATGCAAATGACTTCGTTAAAAAAAGGAATTTAAAGTTACACCTCATTGGGTCATCTGCAGACTTTGTTTTCCATCAGGTGACAGAATCCTTCTTCAGACTGATTGAAATGTAAAACAAAATCTGTGAAAACACTATATACCCTCTTACAAAAAGAGTAAGAGGCTTTTCAGATAGCCTCTAATCCCTCTTTTCTGCTAACAGTCTAGTTGAGATTATTTTTTGATTAGACAAAAAACATACACAGATACACAACCTAAAAATACCTACCCTCAACGGAGGTATTTTAGCCAACAAAATAATGCTGCCTGCCTCATTTGAAAGACTAAGTATCACACTGGGATTTTAAAAAAAGAATATCTTAGCCTTTGTGACATCCTCCCTGTTACACATTCTCTCTCTCTCTAGATATTAATAACACGAAGGGAGTGTAGGACTTGGATGCATGGTCAGCAGATAGAACAATTAAAAAGATGCTATTCATTTGTTTAGGCCTCAAGTGCAAGAGAATTACGTATTTTATTATTAAAAATAGCATGAATATTAAATAACTAGGTCCTCTGTGAAAAGGAGTAGAATTTGCTTCTCTGATGGAAGGTGAATTGTTAAATGCTCAGATCCCAAGAGAAGGTAAGTGTCACATTAATCCACCATAGGTAGAGGGGAAAAGCCTTGGGAAATCACTAATGATGCAAGGATTTAAGAGAAATACAAAGGGAAAGGTATAAAGCAATTTAAAAAGAAAGACCAGGACAAACCAATGTTATGGACAAACGATACTAAAACTGGAAAATCAAAAAGTCCTCTCAGGCCCAACGTTCAAATCAGATTCTACATATGCACAAGAACATTAATACTGTGGCAAAAAATACGTCCAATCAGTTCATCTGGGTCCTGGGATAAATAATAAACGCAGAACCAAAAATAAGTTTAGATAGAAAAAAACTAATCAGAAGCCTGACCCACAAAGTTTCACTAAATTTTCCATAAACTGCAAAGAAATGTTTTCACATCAAGTCCATGTAAAACTGTAGCATGAGGCAGAGTCACGAATGATTGGCACCAATAAACTATTCAAGAAATAAAGATGGAAAATATTAACATTTATCATTTGTCAAGAAGAATTCATTTTCTTCTAACCTATCCCCACGCCCCCAAAAGCAGTTTTGAAAATTTATGTAGAATATTTTTGTGGAATCCAAAATGGATGTTAATTGCAAGAAAATACATTATTTGAATCTCTCATAAAGGTTGCCATTCTCTTATAAACACTCAGTAAAGTTGTCAATGTTATTCTGTCACATTTAAGAATACGCTATTTATTGCATAAGAAAATCACTAATGATATTAGTACTTAAACCTGGAAAATATAGAGATAAACTGATCAATATTTTAGCTGTTATGTATATGTTCCACTTTGCACAATTAAGCACTTAGTCTTTCATAAGCAATAATCCTTCTAAAGACCCATCATTTCAAAACTATACGGCAAATCCTATGGAAAAACTATTAATCAATTTCCAACATATTTTTGAATTTATCTTATTAATATCTACGAGAGCCTTAGAAGTTTTGTTATGGTTGATTTTAGTGATCGGTAATGATAGTTTGAGCAACCCTTCCACTAAACATTCCTAGAATGCTTCTGATTAGTGTATAATAAAACTTGTTTACCCCTGGAAAATATTTTCAGAGTCTAAAATGTTGAATTGTCTTTCTTGTCTTATAGTTTGATAATAGGAGAGCATGAGGCTAATTAGACTTTTTAAAATATTATATCACAATTATTTATGGTATTATAAAATACCGCAAAATGAGTATGAAATGAAAAAATTCTCATAGTATAAAAACAAAGTAGTAAGAAAAAAATAGTATAAAGTAATAGCAATTGTCATTTTACTAGTAGAAAAAGATCTGCTTGATAAAGTTTAATTGGCTGGTAAAACTCTTAGTGTTATTACTAAGTGCTTATCAAATTAAAAGACATAGGAGGTAACCCCAGAGGAATTAAGGGATAATGGGACATTTGAATAAGTGAAAAAATTGTCCTTTTAGCTCTGGTCCATGTGATAAACGCAAAATCCCTGAAAACACTGGCTTAGAGTGACTTCAGAGATCTTTACCCAAACCGCTTTTATAAAGATCTATGTAAAATTTGGTGGGAAATAAAAAATGATTAGTAAATTCTTTACATGATCTTTTTAATCATGATTATTTCCAGGCTGTTGAAACCATCCATATAAAACCAGTTTATGGCAATTTAAATTATTTATGTTTCCCTATCACAAAAACTCACCACTTTAGATTTTGATACAAAGATGCTTAAGCAACACACAGCAGTGCCATTACCATAATAACTTCTGAAATTAAAACCTGTCTAAAACTCTATGGAAAGCTAACATCCAGTTCATTAACCATTCCTGTTAGTTTTCAATAATGCAAAAATGATTAAGTTTAATTTGTTAATCACCTGTGTTTTGACTGGCAGTAGATATATAATCCTCTGCAGAAGTCTAAACTAGCCCTTGCAGAAAACAAAATGTGCTAATGCCTTATCAGGCCTAATAATAGTAATAAAAAAATCAATCATGCTTAGGTAAAACATTGATGGTTGAACAATTAATTCATCTTTAACTCTGTTTAATTATATAGACATTGATGCACACACGTAGGAGAAAAATCTATCTATAATAAGGTTTAGAATGTCACTCACCAATCATGTGATTTGCAACATGAACCTGAATATCCCATTCATTGTAGAAAACCATCTGACACTTGATGCACTGATAGGTCTTCTTCTGAAAAAACAAGTATAAACAGAATTACTTAGACACAGGCACTCTTTATTGTTTTCTTTAAAAAAAAAAAAACCCACTGATAGCTTTTTTTTTTTTCTTTCTGAGATGCTGGTCTTACATGTGTTGCTAACTAAGCTACTGTGGGGCTACTTGGGCAAAATTCCACGAGTTCCTTACTAAGACTTCGTGGCTTGATCCCAACACTATAAGTTGCAAAGACTTGGAAGAAATAAAGGCACATAATTATGGCATAATATATTTGTAAAGATTCCTAAACTGAAAAACAGAAGTTAGTATTAAAAAAAAAAAGGTAATCTGTAACATAAGACTCAGTTTCAGAAACTGATGTCTTTGAAGGTCAGGTACTCATTCCGCCTAAAATAACTGTGGTGTTGCTTCTAGATATCCCTAAGTCAAATGGCCAATAAATTAAGATTCATGGAATCTAGCTAAGAGATGTAGAGATTATAATTTTTATATGAAGTCTGAAATCTAGATAATGTTTCAGAAATTGCTACGTACTAGCATTTAAATACATATTTTCTTCTATAAAGAAATCATATTATTTCATATCATATTGAACATTCTAACACCATTTTATCATTTTACACAACAATCCTTTGAAGTGGATAAAGCAGGATTTATTATAACTCTTGTATCATAAATAAAGAAACTGAGGCCCAGGGAAGTAGAAAGATTTGCCTGATGTCACAGTGCCCTACAGCTGGGAAGAGAAATAAGCTCTCTTGATTCTAAATGCTAAGCTCTAAAATAAAGCAGTCTTTATGATTTCACATCTTTATTATTGTGTCCCCCATATGGCTCAGTACATATTAGATGCACTCAATAAATAAAGTATTGGTTATGTTTTCCAGAACACAGTTATATAAATTCCTTTATGATGAAACTTGATATTTACAATTAAAAACCATCTTGGAAAACAAAATAAACTATTATAAAATAAAGTCTTTTTGAAAATCTCCCAACAGTGAGAAAATAACATTTGTAAAACCACATCAATGACATTTTATAAGACATTCTTACAGAACTATCATTTCATCTGCAGTCATATAAAATTGTTTTACTAATGATAGCAATAGGAAATATCAGCCTGTAAATTGCAATTAATTTTAAAGAACTCAACAAAATCAAAATTAACTACAAAAATGTAGTGTCATTTCATTAGTGATTAAAATTATAAATGCCATTAATGTAAAATTTTCTTAATTATTGCAGTTAACATAGTATTTGCTTCTGTAGCAGAGGATGATGTTCTTTGTAAAGCACAGCAGTGTAGGAATATTTCTAATGGAAGCTTTCTAAATAATCTAACGGGCTTTGTACATTAGGTATATTGTGAATTGAATGTGCTGAATCTAAATCTAACACGGACTTGAAAAACCCTGACAATCACCAAGGAAGATTTACTGCGTTAAGCTGTTCACAAGATGCTTTTGATGGTAACACATAGAGCAACATGTGTTGCGTAAATAACATCTATCCCTTTTTTTTAACAATATTTCCCTTTAGAACTAGTTAGAAAATATTTCTTACTCCCAGATGACCTACATTATATATTGTTTATTAGCATACTTCTAGCATTATTCCTGATATGTGACCTTGCTGAAAAACAAAGAAACATAAACTTAATGGCTAGTCTTTTCTCTTGTTAGCACAGTAAAACATACAATATGTCGAAAACTGTCTCCAAAAATGATGACTGATGAATATGTTGGCGGAATATACTAGGGTTTTTTTTTTTTTCCCTCGGTCTAATAATAAAGAATAAAATCACTTGACAAGCCAAAATAATAAAATACCAGCACTTACTACTACCTTCAAAATGAACTCACACAGTTGAAGATCTATGTATATGTTTTCTTTCATCATTGAAAGAAAATGCTTTTGTCACTACTGGTAATTCAAATACTAATTCTACCCTTAAGACAGTACTTCTATTCTTTTTAACAAAGTCACATTCTTACCTAGGAGCTCCTAAATTTGGGGCTGGTTGAATTAAGAATTTAAGTGATCAAAAACAATGTACCAGATTTTAAAATGCTGTAGCTCAAACTTCACCTCGTCACACGTCTCAGATTTCCCAAATACAAAGCAATGATATGCAGATTGGGATGTGTTAAGGTTTTCTTTTTAAAGCCATGGAATAAAATTCAATTTTACCCTCAACAGTTTTGTAAAAAGTAAGTTTAAATGACCTTTAAAGAAACCCTTATTATAATTATAGACTCTTAGCAAAATATTTGAAATGACTCCTGCCCACCTGTATACCTTCTTTAAGTGATTATAACCTCTGAACAGAATTGGCCTTGGGGAGTTCATTCCCTGGGAGGCAAATCCAGTCCAGCTCTGTACAGAGGAGTTTATGAAGGAATTCTTCCTACTGTGTTTCCCTGAAAATAAGACCTAGCCGGACCATCAGCTCTAATGAATCTTTTGGAGCAAAAATTAATATGAGACCCGGCTCTTATTTTACTATAAGACGCATTAGAGCTGATGATCCGGCTAGGTCTTATTTTTGGGGAAACAAGGTAATTCTAGGCTCAAATCTGCTTTTCTGCTAATTTCACCCACTGGTCCCAACTCAACACTCTGGAGCTATAAAGAGGAGGTTGAATCCCTTGTCTAATACGACAATGACATTAACCCCTTTTCAGACTGAAAATAGAGGTATGGTGTAAGAAATGCTTTGAACAACTTTCACCATTCTATTTACTTCCTTCCAGGTCAACCTTTTAACAAATAGGACCCCAAATTAAGCACAGTACTTCAGGGGTGCCCTGACCCTTGCAGAGTACGCAGGACTGTCGCCTCCCGTAGGACAATTACTTCCATTTATATAGAAGACAACAACAATCAAAAAAGTCGTGAGATCATTTCTTTTAAA
Organism: Rhinolophus ferrumequinum; assembly: GCF_004115265.2. Taxonomy (NCBI): domain Eukaryota; kingdom Metazoa; phylum Chordata; class Mammalia; order Chiroptera; family Rhinolophidae; genus Rhinolophus; species Rhinolophus ferrumequinum. The sequence goes on from NC_046302.1 coordinate 21,273,864, forward strand.
AGCAGATAAAAGTAGAAACAGAACTTCCATTGTTTGGGCCCCAGATTGGCCTTTATCAAGCTTAAGTTGTCAATTGACTTGAAATGCTAATTTAGTCCAATTTTTAAAAGAGACTTTTTTCATTAGCCTTTTTTAATGTGCTACTTGGGAGTGGGGTTGTCATTTCCTGATTGTTCTCTTTTGTTTTCTGATACTGATAGATGTAATTATCAAGGATACAACTTTTTCCCAGCACCTCATTATTTTTGATTGATTTTGAGAACAATTTAAATGTGCCTTTTTGACATTCTTGTTTTCAGTTATACTCTGGTTAAGGAACTCAGAGACTTTCAGGAAAGTGCATCTCATAAATTAAAAAAAAAATGATTATGATCTTTAATAACGTGTACTTTAAAGAAAACATTAGTCTGATTAACCCCCACCTCCACTCCATTCAATCTATAGTCCATTAGGACTTAGACTTCACATTTAGCCTCACCAAATTAAAAAAAAAAAAAAAAAATTGTACTTTGTAGTTGTAAATTGCTTTGATTTTTTTTTAAAAAACGAAACACTAAGTATAAAAAAGGAAATCAATGAGTCCATAGTAATCCTCAAAAACAGAAATGGAAAAATATCTCTGTTGCCACCATTGGAAGTGACTATTTATTACATGAATTTCTTGTTCTGAAAATTGGTAATTAAAGGCACAAAAGCACCAAGATTTTTTAGGGGAAAGTGTGTAGTTCATGCCTATCCGATGAGAGAAAGCTCTTCTCTATTGAAGATTGAAAGAAGGGGGTGACAGAATTAAAATTCACGATTTTCAAGGCCAAATAAAATAATCCAGGATAATAATTAACGGATGCTAAAACTATTAGGAGAAAGGTGGTTCTAAGACACTCAATTTTCATCCTTTAATGATAGAGACAGATGTATCTTTACAGTGGATTTATCTGATGGTAATCTCTGTAACCAGACTATTTAGCTTACTTTCACTAATAATGGGACAACCTGACATTAGGCATCTCCCAAGGTGATGCAGTATGAAATACTCGTATCTAAAATGTATTCCTGAAACTAATCAAGCCTCTAAACCAGGGGTGTCCAAACTTTTTTCAACGTTTTTCACCAAGGGCCGTATGCGGTAAAATACCCAAACAGCCGGGCCACTCACTCGAGGTGAAGTATGTATTGCCTCACCTGGTTTATTTAAGTAAACTAAATATATTTTTGGAATTTGCTGCGGGCCAATTAACAATGGATTGCGGGCCGCAGTTTGGACACCCCTGCTCTAGACTGAATAGTCTAGTTTTCAGAAAATGTAGAAATAGAGAGAAACAACTATTACTTTGAGAAAAAAAGCAATTACACAAATCCAGAATATTCTTCCACGCATGTCCAGAATGTTGTTGGCCTATTATTTTCAAAAAGTCAATGTCATGGGGGAAAAAAATAGTGGAAAGATTGTTCTCAGAAGAAAGAGACTAAAAACACTTAACTAGTAAATGTGTGTGTGAATGCAATGTGTGATCTTGATTTGGGTGAAAAACAGCTATAAGAAGTTTTTTGAGGTTATTGGGGAAATCTGAATATCATCTGGTTATTAGGTGATTTGGGGGAATTACTGTTATCCTTGTTAGATTTGATAATGGTATTGTAGTTATGTGGGTAAATGTCCTTTTGGTTAGGAGATGCAAACTGTGTATGTAGGGATGAAATGGTATGATGTCTGTAATTTCCCTTCAAGAGATCCAGCAAAAAAATCATATATAAAGTAAATATGGCTAAATGTTAACAACTATTAAATCTAAGTATACATTTGATCATTTTCATAATAAAAAGTAAGACTAAATGCATAGGGAGGCGGGCGGATGGCTCAGTTGGTTAGAGTGCGAGTTCTTAACAACAGGGTTGCTGGTTCGATTCCCACACGGGATGGTGGACTGTGCCCTCCACAACTAGATTGAAGGACAACGACTTGGAGTCGATGGGCCCTGGATATACACTGTTCCCCAAAATTCCTCAATAAAAAAAATTAAAAAACAAACAAACAGAAAAGACTAAATGGATAGGATAATTCATACTACCATAGTTTTTTGTTTGTTTGTTTGTTTTAAAAAACACTAAGCCTAACCTGATAATTCCATCCCCTCTGTTCATTTTATACCACTACACTCGGTGTGCACCCAGAATAATGTGTGCTTAGTTATTACAAGTTGCTTTGCAAACATTTTTGTATTTTTTTATGAGAATTTTTTTGTATGTTACAAAACGAATCTATAAACTCTAAGAGGCCAGGAACCATAGCTTCCACCCATTTGTATAATAATGTAATAATAATTATTTACAATTCTATCATGCTTTACAGCCTATATAGAACTCATATGCATTAAGCTCTCTTGAAACAAAACTGAGAGTAGATAAAGGAGGGATTATTATCCTCATTTATAGATTAATTGACTTGTCCCAAGTCATGCAGGTTGGGAATACCAAACCAAGGTCAGCATTCGACCCTGCCTCCCACCCACTGGGTTTATATTCTGATCACTGGCAGGTAAATTTACAACTGTAGTTTAGGTACATTTTGAAAGGAGGTTCTCCATAGAACTGCATGTCGCTTTGGTCTTTGAGAATGCTACAAATGGTATGAGAATAGCTTATGCCAGTGAAGGAACTGTTTCCAGCCACCTTCATCTTAGGCTTCCAGTCCCAGACCCTGGAGCCATATCCATAGTGTAGAACTGGCTCCCCCCAAATCACCCAGTCTACTGCAAGATTTTCTCTTTGCGCTCAGTGTCCTGCAGTTTTATTGCCATGTTTTAACCATAGTTTTAAGTTCATACTGAAAGATGAACTGCTCGATACTGAAAGAACAATTTTAATCTGAAAGCTCATGTACGTCTCGCCTGAAAATTTTCAGCGATCATTTCTTCAGTTTTTAACGTATCTTTCACACTCCATTCACTTCTACTGGAACACCTATTCAGCATTGATTGGAGTCTTTCAGTCTATCCTCCATGTATCTTAACTGCTTTTTCATGCATTTTTTTTTTAAAAAGTCACTTTGTCCTTTACATTCTGATCTAGGTGGTTTTCTCTGTACTCTTATAAACCATTGATTTTCTCTTCACTGGTTTCCAGTCTAGAGTTTATCCTACCTACCAAAGCTTTTATTTCAGTGACTTGTTTTCATTTCTCATTTTAAACATACAAGTGCTGTTGTTTGTTTTGTTTGGATTTACATCAAAATTTGTCACGTTTTAGTGGAAATCATGCCTTTGTCTTTCTGAACTTCTAAACACACTTATTTCAGTCTTTGTCAGATTGTTCCATATAATTAATTTCTGGAGTGGAATCTTGGTCTCATAGCAGTTGGGTTTTGTGTGTTGTTTGCTGTTTGACTAGCATTAGATTCATGCACATATTTTGGAATCTTGGTTTGAAGCCCATTCGTAGTAAAAGGTTTTTTTTCTATGGGCTCATTCCTCCCTTTCCAATAGTTTTGCTGTTGCTTCTAATAGGCCAGACCAGGCTACTAGGCCAGGCTAAGTCTCACAGGGGCATTTCCTGTGTGTGTCTGCTGTGCTGCAGGCATACAGGAGATATTGTGAGTTGAATCACAGAGCCAGCATATGGCAAATTTAGTTTTAAGTCCCAAAACTGTATCTCTCTTCCTACACTTCTAACTCTCCAGCTGAAAATTCCTAGTCCCAGGTATTGATCAACAACAGAATTTTTTCTCCCCAGTCCCGTCGGGAGCAATGAAGTTCCTCTCCAGGCCCCACTTTAAGTAGCAGGTCTGACTCTGTCCTGGAGAGATTAAACCCTGATTACCACTTCTTACTTCTAGAAAGGCGTCCAGCAGACCTCTGGCTTCAGTTCTGATAACCACTTAGTTTTTAAATTTGGTTTCTGGATCTCAAAGACAGAGAATTGTTTTGAACTTGAGTAAGTCCATTTGGTTTTCTACCTTTATATTTTATCTATCATTGCTGAATGTTTGGAGCATCAAAGCATCAAGGTACAGAGCCATTTTTCCAGGCTGTTCCATAACCCGCAGCACGGCGTGTACACACACACACACCAATTCACCAATCCCAAACTTAGACAGAGGCTATCGTGGAAGAGCCAGTCCCAGACTTGGTCAGGACCCCCTGAAATTAGGTAAGATGTTGTACAATAATGCTATAAAATATCCATTCCAAATATACCCAGCAGTCTTAGTAGGAAAGCAACTTTAGGATCCTCTTTCTACAATCAGTTGCTATTTAGTGGCTTCATCATTTAGCTGGGTGACAAATCATTTAATGACCCTGAATCTTAGTTTCCTTCCCTGTAAATTAAAAATAACAAAGCTTACATCTTAGAGTTGATGTCAGAAGCAAGTGAGAACTATATAAAGTGCTTAGTATCATGCCTGCATGTAGCATGCCTGTATTAAACAGCAGCTACCTTTGTTACTCTTTACTTGATAGATTATTATGGGCATGGAATGGAATACTATATAAATTGTCTGGCACAGCATAGTTGCTTGTCAAAGATTAGTTCTCCCTCTTTTATGTGGACTTTGAAACCATATTAAAATTTCTTTAAATTAGAATCCACTAATTTAGATTTTATGATAATAAAGGGTAAACAATGTTTAATAAAGCTGTAAAAAATAATAGTGTAAAGATTATCACAGGTTGGTGACAGTGGTTGGGAAGGAAGGCAGAGCATGTAAAATGGCTCAACCTAGCTAGGGGGTAAAAAACAAGCTGTTTTTAAGGGCTATAGCAATATACATCACCATCCCAAGAATGAATATATTAATTACAAATGAAACATATATTTAAGATCAGTAGTACCTTTACTTGGCAGTATTTTGTTGGCAAGCAAATGAATATTATATGTGAGTGAAAATAATAAACCTATAGCTTTCCACAAATACTCAGTATTTCAGACATTTTACTAATTTAGTTTGGTCATTTTCCAAGTCATTCTGAATTTGTGTGAAAATAAATCAATGAATAGAGAGGTGGGGGAAATGGGTGAAATGAAATGAAAGCTACTAATGATGAAAGGCTCACTCAAGGAATTCACTGAAAAACACCAGTATCAATTTTCTATTTTGTGTTCTCATGGTGGTTAAAAAGAGAACACTGTTGTCTTACTGCTTATTTCCAAAGACTATATAGTACTTTCCACAATGTCTGGCATGAGCTAAAAGCTCAGTAACCAAGAGATATTAAATATGACTCCTAAACTCAAGGAGTTACAATATAATTGTGGAAAGAACTTACAGTCATTAAAGTGTTGTAAGCATTTTGCCTAAATAACATGGCAGAGCAGTTCAGGACCAAGTACCAGTCAACAGATGGCAAAGAGAAGTCACGTAAAACGATTCAGATAGGGACAGATTAATATGGCCAAGAAAAGTAAGGAAAAACTCCCTGGGAGAGAAAAGATGATCTGAGGTCTAAAAATGGGAATAACTTCCTTGAGTTCAAAACTGAGTTGCAAAGTACCTTGCTACATGCTAAGCCAGGTGCTCACAGTCTGGTGGGGTATTTGGTGGAACGAAGAAGGCAATTAAGAACAGAATCAGGGCTAAAGAAGATTGCTGTGGTCAAGTGACGGGACAGAAAAAAGAGGAGAGACAAAAACCTAGTCAGAAAATCTGGAAAAGATTTTTATTTTAAATGATTAAGTTGCAATTTTTTCTTTAAATTTTAGACAAATTCTGCCCAGGCTCATATGGTATAAGAAGAAAAATTACGTAATCACATTTGTTTTTACAAATAAAATCCCAAACTCCATGAAGACTTTTAAGCTACTGTAAACTTTGAAATTAAAGGGTTAAAAAGTCAAATTTTCCCCCCCGTTTTTCTTGGGTTCTCTTTGTGTATTAGATGAAATAATAGCATTCGTTTATTTTCAAAGGTTTCATCAATAGTCAAAAACCAGTAAGTAATCGAGTGTGCAAAAAAGTCTGACTAATATTCATTAAAAAACAAAACCCAGTGTTAAAAGTGGAGTAATTCTATGAATTATTGAAACAAATTTCATGGAAGGACTTTATTACCTTGAAATTCATAAAGAATCATTTTAGTTTTTAGAGTCTGAAATTGTCTAACAAATTTCCCTCAAAATTTGCCTTTCTGTGTACTTGAACTTGATGTCTAACATTAAAGACTGAATTTGAGCCCAAGTTCCCCATAGAGAGATGCTTTCTTAAGCTGACCTATTCATCTCCACTCTTCTGATTTCTCCTGATGCAGATATTGGAGTCTCTTCCAAGAAACCTGGCTTATCTCTCCCACTACACAGGCCACTGAGACCCTCCAGGTAAGATATTAATATCTTCATCTAGATGATCTCATTTAACATTACAGGTTCAGTTGCTGTTTATTTCTATGCCATAGCAAATCTACCAGAATCAATCTCCTGTAGTGTTGTCTATAAAGGGTAATCAACACATTTCATTAACTGACTATCCAAATGGACAATTTAACGAGGCATCCCATATCCATCACCTTAATTCCTAAGGTACTACCTGGGACTTGTCCATTTTTTGCCTGCAAACGTTGCACAGCACCATAAATTAGTGAATTGGAAGAGGCTGAATAACACAAACGTAAAGGCAAAACAGAGCATGTGCTAATTCTTTTTGAGTTAAGACAGGGGATTTGTTTCTAGTTACCCTGGCTATAATATTTTGTTAGTTCCTAGTTTGAAGGAATTTATGATTCATAGTAGGTTCCAGTTAACTTCCTACATTGACTGTTCCATAAACATTCATATCAATCAACAAAGGTACGAAATTGGGAGTGGGGGAACAGGAGTTTAAATAATGAGTTTTTTATGAACATAAATCTAAGGAGAAAAGGAAGAATTCAAAATTTTTGCCTTACATCAAATTAAAGTCTATTTTCTTCATCAATTACTCCAACCACATACTGATTTCCACCTTAAAAACTTCAAACCTCCTTTCTGTCTCCCCATTGGCAAAATGAGGAGCTGTGGCTGGTAGATATTGGGGCCACATAGTTGGAGAGATGGAGTAGGAGCATTAAATAGTGGGAGCAACACCATTAAATTGCATCATAGGCCCACGGAGGTCCAATCCTGAAAAGTGGTAATACGATTTATAACCCCACCATAAACCTGGAGAAAGTTCTGTGAGGGAGAAAAAAATATTTTAAAATCCATTAAGAAATATTTTCTTAAGTATATGATTTCTGCCCTAAAAGCAAGTTGAGAGTGTAGACAGGTTTGTTAACTCGTTACGAGTACTGGTACCATTTACTAGAGACTGGTCATAAATATCTAAAGAATAATGTAGAGAGGAGTTTTATCTAATATTAAGTTATAAAAGTTTCCTTTTGATTCTCTTATAATTTACTACATGTTGTATCAGAAGTATTTCAATAAAATTGATTTATCTCCTAAAGGACTGTAAGCTCTTTAAGGGTTGGCAGAGTGTTTTATCTTATCCATCCTGCATTATTATAATTTATAACATATTTACACACAATTAATTAATACATGAGTGGTTCATAGCTGCTCATTGTAAAATAAAAATTTTTTGCTTCCTCCCACTTCTCTTTAGATAAAGGCTCCTGTGGAGTCCATTTACTCTCCTTTGTTTATATTCCTAACCTATCTTTCTAGCTTTAGTCAAAGGAACACTGTGTTCTGGCAGTTTCGTGTCTGATCTAGAGAATGCACTCCCTTCTAATTTGGGCAGTTCCAGTTACCATGTATGTGTCCAAATTACCTTGTCCGTTACAACCCCTATCTCCACTGCGATACCTTACCTCATGTCCTCCTACTCTCAACAGTTCTTTTCTGCCTCTGTCTTTCTCCCTATTTTCATTTTGGGTTCTGCCTTCTCTTATCCATCCCTTCCACTTGAACAGCTTTTCTACTGATGCGCTTCAGACCACACTTCTCTTCTTCACAGTGCTTCTAAATCCCACCTGCTCCATAATGCTTGTGAGCAATGACACCCACACAACCCGGTGGGTGTTTACTTTATTATTCGTGTTGTTGTCCTCTTCGGCACTAAGTTTTATTAGGATAGAGGTGTGTTTCCTTGACGCAGACAGTGCAGTTACAATATACAACATATAAATGAATACAAGTGGTAGGGTTCTTTTCAGCCCTTGACTTAACTGAAATTATTTCAATTTTTAAAATTCTTCCTCATTCCTCATTCCAAAACTATCTTCAAAAAAGAACAGATTACCCCCACATTCTTTATATATTTTTTAAAGGTTCTAGGACAAGCTTATAGACAGCATTACGAATTTTCAGAATTGAAAGGTATAAGTGAGTTCATTTGTTTCAGTTTCCTCATCCTAGACTACGAACGTGAAGTAAAGAGATAAAGTATTCTTGCCTGGGACTCACAGAAAGTTCTAGCAAGTCCAGAACTCCAGGCCTCCAGGAGAATTTGCCCACATTCACATGGTGGTGTCGCATCTTTACAAAAAGGAATTGCTAACGATGGCCAGGCTGGCTCTCCATCGTGCTCCAAACTGATCGTGAGGATCCCCTAAGTGCCACCTTTCCATTGGTAGTTCTCGCTACAAACTGCAGCCTTCTTGGGGGTTTCTCGCTTCTCCGCGTATATTTCAGCATAGAATTCACTACATGATATTCAAAGCATCTATTCACATTCCATTCCTAGGTTTCCTGCCACTTAAGAAACAATGTCTTCTTTCTCTCGTCAGCTTCAGTACCCAGCACACTGCCTGACAGGGAGCATTTGTGAAGGAAGGAGTGTATGAACTATACAGAAATGAACTGATTTGGGCTTTTTATAAGTATACCCAAGAGTAAGTGTTTTCAGAGAAATGTGTTGGAGGGAATAAGACTGCTGCCACCAAACATGCCTGCATTCTACCTCACACCACTGGGTAAGACCTTCTAGTACCCATTCAGATTATCCCAGAAAGATAAAAATATAGACCTGAAAAAGGTCTGCCGAGTCAAAATTGATAATATATCTTTAAAAGCTAGTATTTCCCATATAAAATATGTCCAAGAACATAACTGAGAAAATAAGAGGCCCCTTCCCAACAGGGCTCCTGCTCCTTGAGGCCACTGTTCCACTGTATAGGATATGAGGGGGAAGGTGCTAAGAAAAGGATGACAGCAGCAAATTCAACTTTTTATTTTTTTTAATAGAATCTGTTCAAGGGAAGCACTGTAATATTTTTTTAAATGTTCTTTAAATGGCCAGGTAATAAACCAGTCATTCTTTTAAAAGATATTTTGGAATTTCATTGATGAACAGCTTTATTTGACATCTGAGATAGTCCCATTTCTATTCTTGCTAACTCCTCACCATCTTAATATGTACGTGATTTGATATTTGAGGGTATATTTCATTTTTGGAAGTTTAATTCTTTGCCAAGTGAAATATGAAATAGTATCTATGTTTTTGCCACTGTGTGCCCGGCACCTATGCACAATGCTTGTCACAGGTTTGAAACTCAATAATTGTTAAATGAATGGAAAAATGAATGAATGAATGAATGGAATAGATGCAAATGAATCTAAACAGTGTAACACGCCTGTTTTTGGAATGTCTGTTTTGGAATGATTTAAATTTGGTATAAGAAAATGATATCAATCCAGACCCAATTATGGTGCTAAAAGGATCTGTCTTCCATCAAAATGATTTCAATGTTCCAATCTTAATAGAGACAGACATTAAACTTAGAGGGCTTCCTGCCAGTTTTTCAGCTATCTTATTTGGTCATTTAGTCCTCTGTCCTATCCTCCCTTCCACTTATCCTCCCCTCTTTTCTCTCTTCTGTTCCTTCTCTTACTTTTTTTTTTTTTAAAGAATGATCTTTATTAAACATGTGGTCACTATTCATAATTGTATTTCTGAACATTTCTTTATCAACAGCTTTTATTACTGCTTATTTTTGCTTCCTTACGGTAAGCCAAAATTATAAATATAAAATACCCAAGATGATCCTTAGATTTATCTTAAGATGAGTTTGTTAACATCAGACTTTGTCAAGTTAGGTTTATCAGTGCCCCTTTGATTTCTAAATTATGGTACGAGCAGATCTTTGTTTTTAAGTAATCACTTACTTAGTCATTTTTAATATATAGTATTCTATTCTAAATATAAATCAAGAATTTGGATTTGCATCTAAATTACAAATCTTGTCCAAAACAAAAAATTTTTTTAACCACCTTCTTTCTCCAGAACATTACATATATTTGATCCATAAAGAACATGGCCAATGGATTTTAGGCAAACAAATAATAGCCCTTTAAAATTAACTGCCTCTAGAACTATTCACTTGCTTTCTGAACTTAGGAGAAAAAAAAAGTCTTATTTTTTATGCACTTAGTGAGACTTTCATTTACAATTTTTTTCTTAAATATTATTTCCCCAAGATTTTTTCTTTTTGCTCCCCTGCTTTCCGTGATATGTTTTAATCCAATAATACTAGTGAATAGTTTCCATTCCCTCTCTATAATTAGTTTTCCTACCTACATATTCATCTATTTGTGTTTTCTTACCTTTGATATTTATAATTCGCTGTATTATCTCTGACCTCAAAGCAAACAAAGTAATATTTTTACACTTTCTTTATTCCTTGACTTTCATTGTTTCTAGGTGTTTCAAAATTTGACTACACTTTTTTATTTCATCAACTTTGTGGAAGTTTAATGACTTATTTAAATGCATTTTCACTGAATAATCCATAATTCTAGAATTAGATAAAATTATTCTAGAATAAATTGAGAAACATTATTATATACTTAGTATCCATAGGGATATGTATAGACTTATACACAGATATCATATAAATGATGTACAATATACAACATTTGTAGGGTGCTTCACGTTTACCAAGAAACTCTCACATACACACGTTATCATTTGCTCTTCACAATAACCCTAAAAAGTAGGTAGTGTATGGATTATGCTCATTCTAGCCATGAAGAACTTGAAGCTTAGGAAGGACTAGTTAAGACCACACAGATGGTTCTGTCAACTATTATTAATTTGAACTTTTTTTTTTTTTTGGCTAAGTACAATGTTTTCTTCTACTTAAACTCCCCGAACCCATAATGGCAGTCTCTACATAACAAAAACTTTTCAGACTCATTTGAAGGCTTGCTTATGTAATACAATGTTTAATTCAATCAACTAGTTTTTTGTCTTGATGTGGCAATTTTTATGGGATTTCACCTGCCACTCAATCTCTTTATGATGTGAATTGCGTAACATATTACATACTTCCGAGGGGTCTTATGTTCCATTTATGTGCAATTCTAAGGAACTGTATCACTAGTTCTCAGAGAAATGTTTTCTTTGTTTCTTTTCCCATTTGTTTTAATCACCAGGTTTCAATTATTTAGAAATGTTTACTAAGAACCTATATAATGTGTCAGGAACTCTGGGAAACATGGAGGACACCACACAAAGCCCTGCCTCCTTCTCTCTCTCCAACTCGCTTTGCTACAGCCTTGCTGGCCCCAGCCCTTAAGCCTGTCAGGCATGTTCCTGTCTCAGGTCTTTTGCTTTGGAAATTCTTTTTGTTTTCTCTGTGCACAGGTATCTGCAAAGCTAACTCCTGCCCATTCATTTGCTATTTCTCTTGAACCACTTTAGTACTTCACTGGTACATCTATTATGGCACATATCCCATTCTGCTTTATATCTATTTACTGTTATATATTAAATTTTCCCTAGTAAACAGTTAGTCTTCAGGGGGCTACACTTGGGAGAAAAACATATATTCAAATATCTATGCCCATCCTCTTTAAAAATCTGATAGCCTAATGTACTGTAGATAGCAGGACATTAATAAATCTGTTATCTTAAATAGAAGTATCAGACGAGGAATAAAAAGCTAATGCTATAAGCTAATGTTTCCCAAAGTGTGAGATATGTAACACTTTAACTATAATGTATGGATACTGCTCTTTCTAATTACACAAAGGAAAAAAGTTTCATTGAGATGCTAATATCTTTAATACTGCTACAACAGTTGATTAACTTACTTGTAACAATGAAAGAACAGGTTTTAGTCTCACAAACTTTTGCAGGTATGAGTATAAAGCTAGAATTTGTAAAACAGTATTTTGTATTGATTGCTTTAGTTTTATATTTATCTTCTATTTATGATGAGTGATACATATAGTTCTGCTTTTATGTTAAATATTAAATGCTTACAAAGAATACTTATAACATAGATATAAAGAGTAACTATTAAACACCTGTGTGCTCAACTTAGCTTCCTATGTGGTCTTCCCAGACAAGCATTACTCTGTCTGAATTTGCATTTCCCATATTACTGAGGATAAATATTCTCACATGGTCACTGGACCTTCATGTTTCCTATTTGTGAAATGCTTGTTCATGTTAATTTCCTGTTTTATTTGGTAGTTTGACTATTGACTGTGGCTGTGTATTACATATTTAAAAAACTAATAACTTTTCCAGATATATGTGTTATAAATATGTTTTATCATCTTGTAGCTTTTGTTTTGCTCGCGTTATGGTAACTTTTGGTAAATAGAAGTAATTTTTAATGCAGATGAACGTATCAATTATTTTGTGATTTGTATAATCTGGGTCTATTTGAAACATTGTTCCCTAACCTAAGGTCATAAAAGTATTCTATTTTTTTTCTAAAATGTTTATGGTTTATGACTTTGTATATTTTTACATATGTGAGAATTTACACATATTCTCACACGTTAGGATTGAATTTTATTTGTTTTCATATCATAACAAATTGAATACTCCATCTATTCCCCCATTTATGTGCAAGGAGCGCTCTATTCTATATTGAGTTTTCATATATCTCTTGGAGATGATATCTCTTGGAGAACTTCTTTTTTGTTTTGTGGACTAATACCACATCATCCTAATTACCGCAGATTTATTATAAATTAATTATGGAATAGGACAAATCTTCCCCTACCTATTTTTTTCCTTCAAGGGGATCTTTGCTTTCATTTTTTCCATACACATCTTGAATCTGCCAAGTTGCAAAAAATAAAAATATAAAAAATACATTTTAAAACCTGTTGAAATTTTCATTGGAGTGGCCATGAATCTATAGATCAAATTGGGGATAACTGACAACTTTATAGTATTGAGCCTTCTTATCCATGAACAACTTGTATCTGATCATTCATTTAGGTCTTTAAAAATATTTTTCAATAATGTGGTATCATTTTCTACATAAATGTCTTATATATCTTATAAGATTTTTTTGTCTATTATAAATTGGATTATTTTAGGACTTATGCATTCTAACTTTTTTGCTAGTGAATAAAAATCTAATTGAGTTATGTGAATTGATTTGGTAACTAGCAACTTTGATAAAGTTTTATTCATTATAATATGTCTTTAGATTCTTATTCTATACTCATACACAAACATAAGACCGCCAAATAACACTTGAATTTGTTTCTATTTTAGTTGTAATAATTTATCTCCTTTAAACTGAAAATGTGGTCAATTTAATTAATTGATTTCCTACGATTAAGACCACCTTGCATTCTTGTGTTAAAACCATTTTAATCATAGTATAAAATCCTTTTTTAACATAGTGGATTTAGATTTTTAACATTTTGTTTAAAATTTTTAACTGTAAAATTATGAGTAAAATTGGCCTAAATTATTCTTTTACTACCATTGTCTGGTTTTCGTATCAAGATTATACTGGACTCATTAAATGAATTGGAGTGTTCACTCTTTTTGCATGTTCTGGCATAGTTTTGGAATTATGTGTATATTCTGGTATTTTCTTTTTTGGGACAATTTTCAACAGTTTATTAAACTCTTTAATATTTATGGAATCATTCTAATTCTCTTTTTTTCTTGAGTCAGCTTTGGTAACGTACTATTCTAAGACTACTTCCATGTAATCAAAATTATCCAGCTATTAGCATAAAGTTATTCATAATATTCTCTTACTCTTTTGTATCTCGTGCATTTTTTTTGTAAAATTTTAATTGAGAAATAACACTCATATAGTAAACTGCTGTAATCATCAGTGTATTGATCGAAATTTTACATATGTAGTTATCAGTGTAACCACCACATAGATCAAGATAATGGAACATTTCTAGCACCAAGACAAATCCCTTTTGCCCCTTCCCAGTTGATACCATTCCAGAGGTAACTATTCTGACTTTGATCACTACAGATTCGTTTTGACTATTCTTAAACTTTATATGAATAGAGTTGTGTAGTGCTAAGTGTCTGGTTCCTTTTTTCCAATATGATGTATGAGTCCTCCAGGTTGTTATATAGAAGTAATTCAGTCCTCTTTATTGCTGTGTAGCATTCCATTATATGAACAGAATGAATTCATACCATTATATGAAGGTATTTATTCATTCTATTTGGACAGACATTTTGATTGACTCTAGCTTAAAGCTTAAATGTAAAAACTACTATGAATATTCTTGCTCATAACGTGGTAAACAAATGCACTCATTTCTCTTAGATATAGACCTAGGGGTGGCATCAATGGGTCCTCGTAGAATAGGCTAGTATTCAACTTTAGTATACATTGCCCAACAGTTCTTAAAGCAGTTGTACAAAATTATACTCCCACTGGTAAAATAAAAGAATTCCAATTGTTCTTCATTGGAACAAAAAATAGAATTTTTGCATTCTTTTTTATTTCAGTCATTGTGATATGTGCAGTTGTATTCTTACTATCTTTTTAACTTCTGAATATATGAAGGCATGGCTCCCCTTTCATTATTATTTTTTTATCTTGATTAATTTCACCAGAAGCTTGAAAATTTTGTTAAGTCTTTTCCAAAAACTAACTCTTCACTTTGTTGGCCTCCTTGTTTGTTCTCTATTTCATTGCTTTTTGTTCTTAGCTTTATTACTTTCTTCCCTTCTACTTTTGTATGGGTTTGCTTTGTCGTTCTGTTCCTAATGTCTTAAGTTGAATGTTAAGCTCATTGATATTATGCCTTTTTAATTTTCTAATATGTACTTTTATGTTCTAGTAACTTCCCCTCTAAGTACTGCTTTATTTATATCTCACAGGTTTTGGATTGTAGTTATCTTTGAGTTCTAAGTATTTTTAACTACTATTTTTATTCCCTCCTTGTTCTAGGAATGGTTTTAATTTTACAATTTATAGGGTGTTTTAAAAAAGTATCTTTTTAATTTATAATGTATTTGTATTATGGTCATAGCATGTGATCTATGTGAATTTTAATTTTTAAATGTGAGAAATAACACACATATAGCAAGCTGCTGTAATCTTAAGTGTGTTGCTTGATGAAATCTTACATATGTGTACACCTTACCTTAATATGGGAATTTTTATAAGATACCACCTGCCAATCTGTTCCTATAAACTGTATAGTACATTACACACTTATGAGGAGTCTTATATTCTATTTATTTGCTTTATGAAAGGAAGAGAGTGACGGAGACCAGTTAGTTTATAATGGCAAGACTTGATCTGGAGAAAAGATGTAGAAAAAGTGAATAGAAAATACCTGGAGAGTGACCCAAAAGGTTAGGAGAATAAGATATAGGAGATACAAACTAATTTTCAGACAAGAATGACTAGGAGAAAGATGGAGTACTGACAAAAATTAGAGAGAAAAAGACATTATGATTTGATTTGCTCAAAGGGCTTAGCAGAATATCCAACTGCTAACATCAAATGGACAGCTGAAAATCTAAGACTGGGATTTACAAAGAGGATGAAAGTTGGAAAAAATTTATAAATAAGGAAACAGGCTATTTAGGCTTTTTAAAAGTCTTTAGGAAGGTTCTCATATTTAGCCTATTAATTTTCTAGGATACTATACATATCAAATGGAAAACTACATCTATATTATGTGGTAAGCAGAAGGATACAATAATAAGAGATCCAGAATGTAACTTGCAATATTTTTTCATTATTCAAAATTGTCTTGGATAGATATTTATTAATCTTCAACACAATTTCGGCCAAAATGTAAAATGCCTAAACAGAATTCTACCACTAGAGGAGATCCAAGATGGCGGAGTAGATAAACACCATGCCTGCTTCCTTCCATGATCACATTAAAATTACACCTAAATTATAGATCAAGCTGGAGAACCATCTGAAGTCTAGCTCAACAAAAGTTTTATAACTAAGCATATAAAGAAGCCATGTTGAGACTGGTAGGAGGGGAACAGATGCGAACTGGGATGGTGCCAAACCCGTCTGTGGCGGTTGAAAATAGGGAGGGATCCCTGGGCCGCGGAGGTTCCCCGCAGAGGAGTGAAGGACCTCTGCCCCACTCCAAGCTCTACAGCCCAGAGTACTGGTGCCAGAAAGAGGAGCCCCCACAATATCTGGCTGTGAAAAACAGTGAGGAATCTGACAATTCGGGTGGGACAGAGGCTGCAGGAAACCCAGACGTCCTCGTAAACGGCCCTTGCACAGACTCACTTGCTCGCTCGCAGGCTCTTACCTTGGGCTCCAGCAGAGGGATGGTGACATGGGGTGGGGAGGGAGTGTCAGGGGCACATGGGGAGTAGACTGAGGTGTGTGGCTTTGAGGCCAGGGTTGGAGGACAGTCATCACTTTCTCTGTGTGGGGTGCTCCTCCCACGCAGCCAGGCAGGCTGGCAGCATCTTTCCTTGTTGAGCCTGCCCCCTATGCTTACGGCCAAATCTGAATGTGATTGGTCTGGTGAGATCCGGGGCTCCACCCTGCTGACTCACTGGGATCCCGCCCGACCCAACTTCCCCAACGCTGGAGGTACTTTCTCAGGGAGCAGCCAGCCCCACCTCCATTGCACTCTTTCTTGGAAAACTATCGGAGTCCACAGGCCCCAAGCAGGAGATGACTGCTCTGAGCCTTTTCCTGAGTCAGTCCAGGCTCAGCACTGGCACTAAAACAGAATCCACTTAACTTGGTGAACACAACTCTTCCCACTCCAATGACTCATTGAGATCCTGCTTCGCCCAACTCCCATACTACACAAGGCTTTATCAGTGGCTGAACTTTAAGGGAGCTGGCAGGTGGCAGCAGGCCTCAGGGTGTACTGGCTTTTTGCAGAACTACCCTGGGCCTGGTACTAGTGGCAGCTGTGCTTGGTTCACAGCGTGGCCTCTCCCACGCACCTCCAGATTTAGCATAGGCAGCAACAACCATGGATTAGCTCCTACCAGGTAGTCCACAGCTGGTCACAGGCAGTGAGTGACCTAGGCCGGCATCAGAGCCCCTCCCAAGAGGCCCCAGAACCAACATACCTGGAGGCTGGCTTCAGACCACGGCAGAGCATTGCCCAATTGGTCCTACAAGCAGCACACACAAAGGGCGGGCTCAACAGACACCAGAGACTACTGGGCAAATCACACTCAGGTAAGCCCCTGTATGTGCACAGTAGCCCATAGCTGTGGAGTTGGCCAAACCCCACAGCCAATCAGCCTGAGGGTCAATCCCACCCACTGACATGCCAATAGCAATCAAAGCTCAACTATAACAGGAGGGACACACAAGGGACACTCCTGGAGCACCCAGAGCAGGTAACCAGGGACACTGTGCCAGAGCCCCACAGGGCACCCACTACATAAGGCCACCTGGCCAAGACTAGGAGACATAACAGATCTACCTGATACATAGAAACAAATACAGGGAGGCAGCCAAAATGAGGAATACATCCCAAATAAAATAGGAGAAAACTCCAGAAAAAGAACTAAACGAAATGGAGGCAAGCAACCTACCAGAGACAGAGTTCAAAACAATGGTTATAAGGATTGTGGGGACAGAGCCCCAAAAAGCAGTTTCCAGGCTCTCAGCCTCACATAGAAAGGTGCTGGCTCAGGTAGTAAATGGCCATCGACTGTGATCAAATGGCCAGCAGCTGTGGCTAGTTGGCTGTCAGCTGTAACCAGTGAGCCATTAGCCATGAATATAACTGCCGTGGCTAGGCTAGCAGAAAAAGGGGGAGCTAGCAAGAAGATGGTGGCTGAGTCTGCAAGCGGCACAGTGAGGGTTGAGAATTGTGTTGCTCCTGTTTCCTGTGTCTCCAACCCAGCCGCCAGCGAGAGTATAGTGGTATGACTCCCCTACCTATGGCTCCGTGGCTGTTCCTTTTTGGCCTCACCATGTCCTGCGTTCTTATGTGGGGAGTGGGACCAAAGACCCCGCCTGACACCCCGCACGACACTTGGCGTAGTCGGCAGGATCCCCTGCACTACAAGGATGCTCAATGAACTTAGTGAAAACTTCAACAGAGAGATAGCAAGAATAATAAAGGACATAAAAACCATAAAAAAGAACCTTTCAGAAGTCAAGAATATAATAACTGCAATGAAGAATGCACTAGAAGGAATCACCAAAAGACTAGATGAAGCAGAAGATCGAATGAGCGATTTGGAACACAAGGTAGCAGAAAACACCCAATCAGAACAGCAAAAAGAAAAAAGAATCCAATAAAATGAGGATAGTTTAACAGACTTCTGGGACAACATCAAGTGTAACATTCACATCATACGGGTATCAGAAGGAGAAGAGAGAAAACAAGATTGATAACATATTTGAAGAAATAATGACTGAAAACTTTCCTATCTTGGTGAAGAAAATAGACATACAAGCCTAGGAAGCGCAGAGTCCCCCAAATGAAATGAACCCAAAGAGACCCACACCAAGACACATTATAATTAAAATGGCAAAGGTTAAGGACAAAGAGAGAATTCTAAAAGCAGCAAGTGAAAGGCAACTAGTAACTTATAAGGGAGCTCCCATAAGATTGTCAGCTGATTTCTCAACAGAAACTTTACAGGCCAGAAGGGACTGGAACAAAATATTCAACGTGATGAAAAGCAAGGACCTACAACTAAGATTACTCTACCCAGCAAAGCTATCATTTAGAATCAAAGGACAGATAAAGAGCTTCCCAGACAAGAAAAAGCTAAAGGAGTTCATCATCACCAAGCCAGTATTACAAGGAATGTTTGAGGGACTTCTTTAAGACACGGGGGGAATAATCAAAAGTATGAATAATAACAAGGCAATGGCTACATATCTATCAACAATTACTTTCAATGTAAATGGATTAAATGCTCCAATCAAAAGACACGGAAGAGCTGACTGGATAAGAAAACAAAACCCTTACACATGCTTCCTGCAAGAGACTCACTTTAGATTGAAAGACACACACACACACACACACACACACACACACACACAGATGGAAAGTAAAAAGATGGAAAAAGGTATTTCATGAAAATGGAAACAACCAAACAAACAAAAAGCTGGCATAGCCATACTTATACTAGACAAAATAAACTTTAAAACAAACGCTATAATGAGACAAAGAAGAACCCAATAATCCCATTTCAGGGTATTTATCTGAAGAAACTCAAAACACTATTTTGAGGGGACATATGCATCCATGTTTATTGCAGCATTGTTTTCAACGGCCAAGATGTGGAGGCAGCCTGGGTGTCCATCGATAAAAGAATGGATATGTGTGTGTGTGTGTGTGTGTGTGTGTGTATGAATATATGTGTGTGTGTGTATATACATATATATACATATATATATATATATATATATGTATATATATATATATACACATACAGAGAGAGAGAGAGAGAGAGAGAGAGAGAGGAATATTGCTCAGCCATGGAAGGGAATGGGTTCTTGCCACCTGTGGCAGCATGGGTGGACCTGGAGGGTATTGTGCCCGAGTGAAGTATGTTAGACTGAGAAAGACAGATGCAATTTGATTTTGCTTGTAAGTGGAATCTAAAGAACAAAATAAACAAACAAACAAATCATAAACAAACTCCTAGATACAGAGAACATTTTGATAGTTGCCAGATGGGAGGGGTGTGGGTGAAAAAAAGCGAAGGGATGAAGAAGTACAAATTCATTGTTACAAAGTAGTTATGGGGACATAGGGTATAGCATAAGGAATATACTCAATATTATAATAACTATGTATGGTGTCAGATGGATACTAGATTGTTGGGGTGATAGATAGGACGGAGTTGGGGAACAGAGTGAAAAAGCTGAAGGGATTAAAGTACAAATTTATAGTTACAAAATAGCCACGGGCATGTAAAGTACAGCACAGGGAATATAGTCAATAATATGGTATTAACTATGTATAGTGTCTGGTGGGTACTAGACTAGTCAGGGGGATCACTTCTTAAATTATATAAATGTCTAACAATTATACTCCTGAAATTATACACCTGAAATTAATATAAAATAATGTTGAATGTGGAAAAATAAAATTCTACCACTACATGGAATGATTCCAGACTCTTTTCGCCTAGTACTCAATGGACAAATATTATGTGCAATTCAAGATTCATGATTATATACAAAAAGTTTCCTATTTTTGAATTCCATATGCTCTAAAATGACATTCTAACCATATGGAAAACATCAGCAAAAAATCCAGAATGGGACATAAATACAGAAAAGCTAGGGATGATAGTGGCAGCCAACTGAATGTGTGGCACAAGGATCAGCACTAGGTGAGCATGGAACTAGGGACAAAGAGTGGATATGCGGCAGTTGCTTCCATGCTCCACACCCTGATATTTATACCAGGGGTCACTGACTCCCTGTTCTAGTAGTGTAGATACCAAACAAATATTGAATACAACAACAATAAATCTGAAAGTAGACTGAATCTGGCACAGCAATTCATTCTATTTCAAGAACATCTTGAATCTTACGTATTTATTTGCTCATGTAAATTTTCTACTTAATTAAAAAATACTGTTTATTTAGAGGAACATAACTCACTTATTTTCCTTTTGACTCAGCAAAACTTAGTATCATCATTTGAAATGTAAAAATTTTAAAGGTTTTTTTTAACCTCGTATGAAAAATTTTATTATACAAAACAGAACTCTGCAACTTGAGTAGGTTCCGAATTGGCACCATATACATTTCCATTTTTAGTACAAGAACCATGAAGAAAGAAATCTTGACTTTAAGACATTTAAACCAGATCTTCATATTGAAGATGATTTTTGAATTGTTACAAACTTCAAGGCTTGTAGTTTATTTTAATATTTTTAGATCAAACCTAACTTTAAAGCATATCTATTTTTGGGTAAACTTATCTATATCTCTGTGCATTAGTTACTAGATATACCTGGCATGTACCTCCAAAGACGGAATAGACAGTATTTCTGTCACTTTGAAGTACTTATGCTGTGGTCATTTATTCAACTGATATTGATTGAGACGTTATGATTAGCATGTCGGGTGCTCAGAGGTGAGAGAGCAGGAGAAGAAAATGAACAACTAAACAAATAAGGACAATTTTTTAAAAAAATCCTTAAGAGGAGACTAACTTTGACGCATGTCAAAGGTGTCAGGCCCACCTGACACGAGAAAGAGGCAGTCGTGCAGAGAAACTGGTTTGGAAGGGCAGCAGCCCACGGGACGAAGCAGCATGTATGAAGGCTGTACAGCGGACCCCGCTCGGGAGACGTGGAGGCCAGGAGACCGGGAGGCTGGGCACAGCGCATGTGGAGAGCTGCTCTGGACAAGCTGAGGACAGCCAGCCACAGCCCGACTGTGCGGAGCCTCCTGAGCTGATGAGAGGTTGGGATTTCGTTTGAGTGAACTGGGAAGCCACTGAAGAATTTAAGTGACTTCATGTAATATACATGTCTACAAGATTCTGTCCAACAGCAGCATGAAGCGTGGACTGGAAGGAGGCAGAAGATGAAGGAGTGGAATCCAGTACGAGGCTACTGCAGTATTAGGCCAGAAATGACTGCAGCCTTGACCATGACAATGGCTGAGCGGATGGAAAGAAATGAAGGGGAGACTATCTGGAGGTGGAATCAATAGCACTTATTAATCGATCAGATGTGGGAAATGAGGGAAAAGGAGGAATCAGGAATGATGCCCAGGTTTCCTGCTTGAATCACTGGCTGTAGGGGGGTTCCCTTTCCTAAAATAATGGAAGTCTAGAAAATGAACAGGCATCAAGAGAATCGAGATATTACTTTGTATACATTACACTTCAGAAATCTCTTTAAAAGAGATCCAAACGGAAACGTCAAGCTGTCAATAGAACACTAATCTGGAACTAAAAGGAGAGCTAGACTTGAAAAATGAACTTGGGAATTCTTAGCATAGAGATAGTTACAGCCACCTTAATCGATGAGCTGCCTATGGAAAGAGGAGCCAGAGAAGAAACAGAGGGCCAAGGATGATCTTCAAGAATTCCTGTACTTTTAGAACAGGCATGATGGAAAAATCTCTAAAGACAGAAACAGGAGGAGAAGTAGGAGGGGGTGCCATGACGTCGGAGAAGTGCACGTCAGGGCAAGAGCTGTCCACTCCACCTAGTGCTGCAGGCATGATGAGGACAGAAAGGCTTTCTTTGGAACCTGGAGACCACGGGCAATCTTTGTAGGAGCAATTACAACTTCTTTGGGAAAGCAGGCTTTGACGTGACGTGGGATAAAAACAGCAGACTGGTACGTGCTCACCATATCTATGACAGAACCTCAATGATGATGAAACATTTGAGTCCAAATGGGGGAAAAATATGAATAGTGATCCTAATACACTCAGAAGAAAAACACACATTTATTCAACACCTCCTAGGTTCCAGTCACTGTGTCAGGTGGTTTCTGCATGAAAACAGCTAGGTGGCCAGCTGTGCTGCCATGCTGCCATGCTGCCACATCTGGGAAAAGGCTCTGGGAGAGCCACCAGCCAGGCATACAGCTCCAGGGCACCCATCCATGGAGGCAGTGCTACTATGGGCCTGGTATTATCACAGTTATTTAGGAATATGAATTCTTGCCCTAAGGAATTCACTGGAAGAGAAGATAACTGCAGAGATGATTACAAAGCAATGAAACAGTTTTTATATAATATGTATGACACGTTGTATTCAAGGGAAAGGATGATGGTTGTGGTAGGAATTCTGGGTCATCAGAACCCTTCTAGAGTAGTTGATCTCCAAAGAAAGGGCAACTTAGACAGCCTCTTGGAAGGCAGAGGGCAGTTAGGAAGAGAGACATTACTGGGGTAGAAGTGACAGGACAGGCTTAGCAAGATACAAAGGCAGTATGTCCCTGCAAGGATTCATTAAAATACTTCTGACTACAGAATAAGGTGAAAGGTAAGAAAAGGAGGGAAAACGTTATCAGGGGCCAGAGCCTGAAGAGTCTCGTATTTCACAATAAAGGGATTACTGGGTCGTCCTATAGAGATGGAGGTGTAGAGCACTTAAAATGTTTCCAACAGGGGAGGGGCGTGCTATTCAGATTTCTGTTTTAGATAGATTGTTCTAGCAGCTTTGTAGGGATGGATTTGAAGATGTTAAGAAGATGTTAACACTGAAGTCCTAGGGAACAATTAGGAGACTGCTTCAGTTTAGTGAAAGATAATCAGAGATTGAACTTAAAATGTGAGAAGGAGATAGAGAAGAGGGGATTGATTCAAGAAATATATGAATTGAAGTTGAGATGGCTTATGACCGACTGAATGTGGAGAAATAGAAGCAACACAGAAGATCAATGGATCCACAAGTAAAATAGAAAATATAAGAAAAAAAGCAGATTTGATGAAAGGATGATGAGATCAGTTTTGGAGCCATTGAGTTTGAAGTTCATGGAAACATGCTGAGTGAATGTATCCAGGAGACAGTTGTGTGTGAGTTTGAAGTTCAGTGGAGAGGCCTGCGTTGGAAATATCACTTTTTTTTTTTTAAAGTCACCTTCATAGAAGTGTAATTCACATTTAAAAATTCACTAATTTTTACATGTGGTGAGTATTGATAAATATACATAGTCATGTAAACACTACCACAATCAAGATACAGAATATTTCTATCATTCCCAAAAGTCCCCTCCTGCCTTTGGAAATGCCATTTGGAGAGTCATCAGTAAAATGTGGTAACGGACGTCCTGGGAGGATGAGACCACAGGCAGGAGGTAATCAGAATGAGAGTAGCAATGGGGACATAACTTACAGGAGGAGGGAGAGGAAGAAGGCTATGGAACATTCAGAGAGGTATGAAGGGAACCAAGAGGGAAGACAGAGATTCCAGTAAAGAGGGTATAGCCAATGGTGATAAGTAGAGCAGTAAGTAAACTAAGATAAGCTCTCTTAAGAAAAACAAAACAAACAAACAAAACTGCATTGTATTGGTCAATTAGGACAGTAGAGATCTTAAAAGAAGTCAACTGCAGTAAAGTGATAGAAGTAAAAGATCCTTTGCTGTGGATGGAGGAATTGAGCAACAAGAGAACCCAAGACAGCGATAACAAGAGGATTTTATTAAAAGGATGGTGCTGAGACTTCAGCGAGAGGAAAGTGCCAGTGGAAGTATGAAAAGCTAGAACCTGGAGTTAGAGACCTGTATCCTCAGAGCTTCTTGTCGACCACTTACCAGCTGTGTAGTCTTAGACAGATATCGATTTATCTGAGCCTGTTTTGTGGTCTGTAAAACAAGGAAGCTCAATTAGATGATCTCCACTGTCCCTGCGGCACTGTACATGCATCTAGCAACACGGAGATCAACTGGTAACCCTTGCAAGAGCAACTTCATTGGATCGGTGGGGATGGTGTGAATTGAAAAGTGAGTAAATATTTCCTCGGAGAAACCTGGCTAGGAAGGATCCTGGGGAAAGGGAAGCAGAAGGGCACATGCTTCCAATACCATCACGAGACATTTTGAGGTCCAGATGGGGCAGCACCTGACCAGAGGGCCAGGCCAGGGTCAACGAACTCCAGAAAAAGGTCTAACATTTATTCAACACATAGTAAATGTTAGTAACTCTGCAAGGTTCTTCATGTGTAGAAAAGCTAGATGGGCAGCGTTCTCCCTATGTCACACTATCTCTACCTTTATGGAATCATTGTAGGTTATGTACAAATTTATATCATACTCAACATTGGAGAGGCAAAGGGAAATGAATAGGTACCCCCAAAATTTTATCTAAAACTAAGTATCCATAGCAAATTTAGATTAGTAATCAGAGGATTTGGGCACAAAGAAAACATTTTTCACAAATTCAGAAAGCATTTTGCAGAAGAAATGGGATTCAAATTCAGATCTTCTGTCTTCAATTCCAAATTTCTCATGTCATGACAACTCCCTACCAGTATCCTCCTGTAAGTGCCACGTGCCTTGTCTTTCATCCATTTCTTGGATTGTATGGATTTATATAGTACTTAGCCTTTCCTATATTGTACCTAAATCCCTTTTAAATAGGTAATCTAGTCTTGACTAAGTAACATTCTTTTCAGTCTGAAAGATGCATTCCAGTGTCTACCAATACCCTCAGGTGACTGTAAATCATAGTCCAGAAAAATCTAATCTTGCTCTTAACAATGTCTATGTACTAAGGTTTCATTATCTCCTGTGGTCTTCTTTTTCTCTTCTGAAGTCTCAATCCTCAGCAAGAAGAAGAGATGAAAATACCACCTACAGCATTCAGTCCTTCAATTCTTACTTAGCACATCTAAGTCAACAGACATACACGTCATACTTCTTCTTGTGATACAATGTATTCCCATGTGGCATACTTGTCTTTTGGCAAAGACTTAACATAACTTCTCTTTTACCTATCCTGGTGAAAAATTTACACAACCCTCATAATGAGAAATCACAAAAGCTTAACATGGCTAAGAAAGAATGGGAATAAATTAATATTTACTTATGTCTTTTTTCTTCCTGACACATTATTTTTAGTCTTCTTATTGTAAAACTTCACATATGTTTAAATAATGTTCTATGTCAAGTCCAAATAATATGGCCTACTGTACATTTTTAACTGTGAAGAGTATCAGAAGTAGACACAAAATTTTATGACAAGTAGTATAATGAAAAAATGGTAACAACGATGAAAATGTTGAACAAATTAGTGAACTATTGAGGCACAAAGGAAATATATAGAGCTGAATCCTAATGTCTGGTAAAATCAGGGCATTGCTACAAGCTCTTATTAATCAAGTTCAATAAGGAGGTACTCTTCTGCATAGTCATTTTTTTACCCTCTATAACTAGGTAATTTAAAAACACTATCGTAAGAATTAAAATTAAAAAGTACTTTAAAAAGCACTTTCTATGTTATTCTATGTATGTGCAGGATGTAGTTAAGCTTTATAATTATCATCAAGATTTTAGGTATAATTAAAGGCTTGACCATCCCTTAAAGATAAATTCTCCTAATTAATTAAATTCTAACCCAATTAACAGGTACAGACATGTATGTTAACATGTAACGTATTCATATATCCTCCTTCACTTTTAAAATATCTCACCTCTAATGATATATAATATAAAGTAATCTGGAAATATCAGAAAATATAAACCCTGAACAGATGAGAAGAAACGGGCATGTGCCTTTCCATAAACGATCTACTAAGAAAAAAGGGCTTGGTTTTATTAATTTTAAATGCATACATACCACCACAATCACACACACACACACACAAACACACACACACACACACACACACAGAGGTTAATCTTAAATCAATTTTATATACTATTTAAATTAAACATTATTATTTAAACTGTTAAACATAGCAATTTTCTTTCTAAAAAAGAAAGCAGTAATTTTCTGCATCAATTTTTTGTTTGTTTATTTTTTAAGAATTCTTGTTCAAAAGCATATAAAAATAAAACATTTGGGGGATAACTGGGGAAATTTGAAAATGGACTTCTTATAGACAATAATATGGATTTATTTAATTTCTGTAGCTGATTTAGCTAATTGCCTTAGCTAATGATATTATAGTTAGTTAGGAAAATGTCCTTATTCTCAGGAGATATGATTCTGCAACTTACTTTCATGTGGCTCAAGTTAATAGAAAAGATTAGAGAGAGAGAGAAATGTGACAAAATACTCATATGGTAAATCTATGATACGGATACATAAACACACATACACACACGTTCATTGTTATTATTCCTTTCACTTTTCTAGTTTAATCATTTTTGAAACAAAAAGTTGGAAAAAATAATTCATTTCATATAACTACCAATATTTGTTTCAAAAGAAACTATTTGGTCTAACACAGGAGCCATGAACCATTATCAAAAGTTATGTTCTTCCCGCGGTTCTCATCAGTTCAAAAGGATTTCGTTTGTTTAAATGAGAAAAAAGGTACAGATTTCCTTGAGGAGGAGAGAAGGGAAAGCAGCTTCCAAGTTTGGGCCTTTGCCTGTTACACAGACGCTGCATTTCACAAGGATGGGCTGTGTATGAGTCTTCCCAGCTCTCCCCTACCCGTTGGCTGATGGCTATCTGCAACTGCAGGGAGATGCCGGGGGGCCTCCAAGAGGGGGTGAGTGCAGAGAGGAGATAAGGAAAAGGCACTGACCGCAAACTGAAGGGAGATGGATCTCCCTGGGGTTTTCATTTGGATGCATCTCCAGATAGGGGCAGGTAGGGAAGTGGAAAGAGCTATTAGAAACCAGGTGATAAAGCATAAAGAAATTATAATAAAATGAGCCATTCTCCGCTCGTCTTCAAGGAATGACGACTTATAAAACGGGTCCATTGTAAATGAACTTGTTTCTTGTATTCACTATAGCAAAGAAAACATGAAACTACTCTTAAGCTAAGGAAAAAGAAAAAAAACCACAAACATTAATTTTGAAACCCAACCCAGAGAGAGAGAGAGTGAAGACACAGGGATAGTGCCTTTAAGTAAGGAATATTGGGCACGTGGTGTTTAATAAACGTGGGGGATTTTAAAAAATCCTGCTGGGAAAAAATGTTTTCCTCATTACCCAGAAGACAAAGAAAAACCGCGAGTGTTGACAACATGGTATTGAAAAGCCACCCCTACCCAATTTGTTATCCACAAATATATGTGTGTGTGTGTATATATATATTCTTTTTAATTTACTCTAAGCCAGCGTGTTGGCTAATAGTATCTTACTTTTATGTCATTATCTCTCTCCCATCCACACAAGTCATAGCTGGGGATTTCAACTCGCACTGAAGCTATGCTAAGATTCCAGATCTCAGTGGTGTTGGCATGCACGCTGGTCTCTTCAGTCATAGAGAAGACAATATCCCAGGGAGACTGGAATTAGTCCTATTTTGCACCATTCAAGCCAAAATGCTGCTTATCAAGAAGCAAGTAATTGCTGGCTAATGGCTATGGGGGGATAAAAAAAAAAGAACACTGCATTTCAATCTAAGCATCTCTTGGCACGTGACAATAAATAAGGCTGAGGAAAGTGCCAACACAAAGCGGGGACAGTTTCTGGAGGAGGTCAAACAGCAAACCTTAGAAAGGCAAGTTACCTCATCTGACTGGGAGGGGCTGATTCTGGGCATCGGCGAGACTTGTGGGGTTTTCAACTGTGCGCTGTTCCCGTCGGGCATGAGCTCTCGGTGGACCGTTTGGATGTGGTTCTGAAGTTCACTTTCAGACTCAAACTTAACGTTGCAGCTGGAGCAGCGAGTCTTCAGTCCCCCTGCCTTGCCTTTACCCTCCATGGCACTCAGACTCTCGTTCTGGCCCAAGCCTGGTCTGTTAGTGCTGGGAGGAATGGTGACGCCGGGGCTGCCGCTCTTACTGAGATTCACGCAGCCAGCACACAGACCGTACGGCAGGCCATTGATGTCAAGCTTCACCAGATCTTGCTTGGAACGGAACTCTTTGAGGCAAGATGCGCACTTGTACAGTTTCTGGACGTGCTGGCCACGCCCTGTGGTCTGGACAGCGGACCCATTCCCTGTCTTTTGCATGTGGAATGTCCCATGGATTTTGAGTTCTAAGGTGGAGGTCACCGTCTGCATGCAGACCACGCAGCGAAATCCTGTCAGGGAATTCCGCAAGTCAGGATGCATTTGGCAGTGCTCTAAAAACTCCTCCTCACTCTGGAGAGGCATCTTGCAAATCCGGCAGTTGCCAGTATCGAGACTCTTACTATGCGTGACTTTGTGTTCCGTAAGAGTTAAAAGGGAGGGAAACCGCTCTCCACAAATAGGGCACATGTAGTGTTTGACAGGGCCCAGGTGTGTCTGCATATGTTCACGGAGGCCATTTTCAGAGAAGAAGGTTCGAGAGCACACATTACACTTGTAATTCCCTTTAATGAGCTCGGCTTTCTTCTTCACGATGGCACTCTCTCCGGGTCTGATGTTGTGATCTCGGAGCTGATGGTTCTGCAGCAGCGTTTCCATAGTGTAGGCTGCCCCACAGATGTCACACCCGTACATAGGCTCCGAAGTGTCCACATCTTCTTCGCTCCCGTCGTGACTATTGTGGGACTCCTGACTGTTGGTCAGCAAGGTCTGCAGCTCCACCTCCTCCTTCTGCACCTGCTCGGAAGCCCCATTTGTGCCACAGTTCGGAGTCTTGGTTTCAAACACACAATGCTTTTCCCGCAAGTGTTTCTCCAGCAAAATGATCGCGTGGAAGGCTTTGCTGCAGAACTTGCAGTTGTACTTCTTACTGTGGGTGGTGATGTGGCACTGGAGCTCCACCTCCGTGCCAAAAGACTCACCACAGAAAATGCACTTGTGTACTTTCCCTTGATTTTCCAGGTGGTTGTGTTTCACGTGGAGCTGCAAGTCGGTCTCATTGCGGAAGTCCCAGTTGCAAGAGGTGCACCTGTAGACTTTCTTTTCATTGCTGTGCTTCACAGCCAAGTGGAGCTGAATGGAGACTTTGGAGTCAAAAACTTCTTGGCAGAGGGTGCAGCGGAAGAAAACAAAGGTATGCATGTCCAACAGGTGTTTCTGAAGGTCATCCACTGATGTGAACTGCTTATCACAACTCTCGCAGATGTAATACGTTGAGGTGATCATAAAATGAATGGTAACGTGCTTCAGCAAGGATTCCTGGTTGGGGAATTCCTTGTTGCACTGAGGACAGGTCAGTTTCGGAAGCACAGTGTCGAGATGAGTTTTTAGGTGAGTCTGAAAGCTGTCTAGGGACGTGTACTTAGCACCACACTGGTTACAGATATATTCTCCCGCCGGACGCGCAGGTGCACCTCCCACTGCCTGCATCATCTTAAGAGATGTCTGCTCTATGGCCACAGGAGATAGGGGGCTCAAGGCCCTGGATTTCTTCCCATTGTGAATATAATTCAGGGCCAAGGGAATGTTTTTATGATTCTCTTTGATATGTTTATTCAGTTTAAGAACGCTGTTGAATATTGGAGAATTCGTACAATAGGAACAAGAATAAACTTCTACTACTGGTTCTTTTGGAGTCCCAAGCACTGGAGAGCCAAATCGGGAGCCACTGAGGTCACAATGGACCTGCCTTATATGCTCTTCGAGGGAAGAGTCTGTGAGAAACCCCATGTAGCAATGGGGACAAAAGAATGCATTGCTATCCTTCGCCGCAGGGTTCGCAAATCCATGAGAACATCGGATGTGTTCCTGGAGAGTGTTGAGGTCGTTGACAACTTCGGAGCAGAAGTTGCACTGGTAGACTATGGCAGGCATGGCAGAAACAATCAGCCCTGGATCCTGAGCTTCATGCACTTGCTTTAGATGTTCATTTAGGTTATAGAGTGAGGGCAATACCTCCAAGCAATACTGACAAATATGGGCCTGTTCTGGCTTATCTAAATGCATAGTTTTCAAGTGAATCTGCAGAACTGCTAGACTCGAAAATAGCTGCTTGTTGCAGTAAATACAGCTGTAGGTAACTTTTGCTTGTTTACTTGAGGCAACAGTCATGTCAGAGGATTGCTGAGCAGCCCGCTTCCTCCCTCGACTCTTTGGGATTGGCGGGGCAGCTTCCACCATTGTTGAGCTGTCCACTGAAAGGTTGGAATCCGGAGTCGTGCTGGACACGGAGGTGTAGCCCACCGTGACCAGGGAAGGGCTGTTGCTGTGATTGCACGACTCTGGTTGCTGGTGACTATCCATGTGGCTGTACAGTTCCTCCACCGTATGGAAACTCTCAGAACAAATGCTGCAAGAGTTCTTCTTCTCCCCACCGTGCATCTGCTCCATGTGGTTCATGAGGGAGGTCTCCTCTACAAAAAGCTCATGGCAGTAGACACACTGGAGGGCCGCTCGGTCCTCGTTTGGGGAGCATTCGGGGTGGCACTCCGCAATGTGCTTCTGGAGGTCTTCCGGGAAGTCAAAGCCTTCCTCGCACTGACTGCACTTCTGAGTGTCCTTCATCTTCCAGTCCTCCATCCTGGAACCGGACTGAGAACCGTCCTTGTTCCTCTCATGAACCTGCATGTGTCCGTGTAAGGAACTAGAGGAAAGGAACCCACGGCGACAAATGGCACATTTATATGGCTTGTTGGACGTGTGAGTCTTTAAGTGAATCTTCAAGTGATCACTTCTGGAGAACGCAGCATCACATTCGCTGCAGTGGTACTTCTTGTCCCCTGTGTGGAGTTTGATATGGCGATCTCGGCTCCGCTTGTGTTTGAACAGCCGACTGCAGTAGGTGCATTTGAAAGGCAGTTTGTCACTGTGGCTCTGCTCATGGTGCTTCAGGTAGCTGAGGCGGCTGAATGACTTGTCACAGAACTGGCATGGATACGGGAGTCCAGGGCCACCTTCTTCCTCTCCAAAATCACAACCTTCTCCATGGCTCGGGGAAGTCTGGTCCTTGCTAGAAGGTGAGGAAGCTGGCCAGGAGCAAGTGGGATCGTCTTCCACATCTACTCCATCTGCAACGAGAAGAGGGCAGACAGTCGACTTTACCAGCTAAGAATTCAAGAACGAGTTCATCGGACCATTTCCACAAGCACCCCCAGTTGGACCACCTAGAACCATTCAGAAAAAAAAAAAAAAAAGATGAAGGAGAGAATATTTGAGTGCAACACTTTCCAACCTGAGCCCAAAGCTTTTATTCTACATTTACTTTGTACTGGGTTATAAAATATAAGAAATTAAATAGTTCTATGTCTAAATTACCCTTTTATTACTTTTTATCATTCTTCCTTAGAAGCCAGGTATATATTACACATTGACAATTTTATTAAAATGCAGATTTTAATATATTTAATGTTTCTTTTGTATTCATTCTAAAATGATTTGCATATTCTGTGAGCATCTGAAGAACCAAATGAAAAAAGGAAATATTACAGGAATGATTTAAAATTAATGCAGTCAACCCAGATGTCTAACATTTAATAAAAAATTCCCTCTGCATTTTGCTCATTTTTATATAAAAAGGAAATTCTGAAGACCAAAATCTTTTATGGGGTTCTTATTGATACAGACCTTATTGCTTTCTGCAAAAAAATATTAAAAAGTAAGCACATGAAAGAAGACAGAAAACACAATAATAATTATGGCTTGTGTAATGAAAGACAACCAGGATTTCTTCAATAACTGAAAGATTCGAATACCATAGGCCAGAAAATGGATTATTAAATGTTAGAAGGGTACTGCTAGATATTACATGTAGCTAGGATCAGCCAGGATCAAGAAAAAAATGAGAGTTTCACAAGGGCCAGATTGTAATCATGTATTTTGTTTGGAAAGTTCAAAAGGTGGCCCACCATTTCTTCCTTTTGCAAAAGCTTCAGCAGCATGAACTTCCTTAGCCAAACAGGACCTGCACTTTGAGGTGGGCAGAGACAAAGCAACTTGTGAAAAACTGGAAACAGGAAAAGTGATAAATGATTATGGTAAATGCTGAAAGATTTATGAGTAACAAAGAAAAGACAAACAAGACTGAAAGCCAGATATAACCTTAGCAAGTTATCCATAAAGTAACACTACCTTGTATTAGGTGGGTTTTTAACTACATTCTTATCAAATGTGCACTCCTACTTCTGTTGCTTTCGTAACATCCAAGCAGAAAATAAGATCTGACAAATCGGTTGCTTTTTTGCTTTTCAAAACAATCTATCATTCAAGATCAGAAGAAATTGTAAAAGCGTTTCACTCTCCAAAAGAGCAAGGTTTTCCATAAACGCATACAAGTAAAGGGCCATGGAGCAGAGCTAGTGTGGACAGTGATTGTGTTAGAATAACAGGTTCAATTAGAATATTATTAGGATAGTCTAAGAATATTCAAATAGAATATGATCAAATAAGTGTTTAAATTCTTCAAAGCTAAAAAGTTCACTACCAAGCTATATTATCAACATAAAAGTAGAAACTGGCGAGCATTATGTAAACAAATTCCACGTCTGCTTTCTTTAAGTTAACAAGATTTTACTAGATTATCAACCTCTTGCTTATCCACAGGAAACAGATGAGGATCATTCCTTTCCTGCATCTAGAAACTGATGACAACACCATCTCACTATCAATGCCAGATGGCAACCATCTAACTCTGAGAAAACAACCAAACACCATTATTGGATCTCTGCCCACTGCAACAAAGCTTTGCAACACAAGTTGAAAACCGCATGATTTTGCAGCCTCATTTATATGAGTCTATAACCCAACATGTTTCCAGCATAAGAGAGGGTCTGATAATTGTGGGTGTGATTTAAATTTAAAAGTGAATTATAAAGAACATATGCAGATGAACTCACCACCCAACATAAAGAAAAACAATTTTAAAAATTTAATTAAAAAAAAAACCTCAATGATGATTTTAGCTTTCCCCTTAAAAAACCGTAAATCAATTAAAGTTGGTGTCCCTAAAATAAACCAAATTTTTATAATATTTCCCCTCACTGAAAAAAAAATTATTACACACTAAATTTGCTCAATATTCTAGGTAAAAATCTACCACATTTCGCATTTATCTTTTGGGCTTACATCCTGTTGTTTTACTTAAAAATATTTTCAAACACATCATCTCATTTGTACAGTTGGAGAAGGCAGTGAATCAGAACTTGTCATGCATCTAGACTGGAAGAAAATAACTATTGAGCCTGAAAATTTAGCAAGTGAATTTATTATTAAAGTGAAGATTGTGTCCAGGCATGATATATCATTATACAAATGCACAAAGAATTATAGCGCAATAGACCATTATAAATAGTGTGCAATCCCTGACACCATGCTTAAATCAGGCTCTTGTCAATGGGCCACGCCTGACTATACCTATTACATAACTGTTCTCTTCAGCTTGTAAATTTCAACTACATGTCAAGTGAGCTGAGAGTTAGGATCAAGTTTTTACTCAAAGCAGGCTTGAAGTAAGCTGGAAACCTTTCCTCTCTCCCCTGTCCCTGCTACTTCGTCTTGGGGAATCAAACAGGAGTGATAATCACAGATGATGTGTCTTTGTAAATGAAATACATGCACATCGCCTACAGAATTCGTAAGGCTTAGGCTGGAGAATGGAGTACTTTGAGCAGAAGTGAAAAGTTTGAACAGGGAATGCTAATTTTAGAAAAATAAATAAAGGTGTCATGAAAGGTGATTTCTGTTTTAAAATACAAATTGTGAAAAACTCATTTGCTAGTACTATAAATGGATCTATTCTCCCAGGAGCACACAAGGAAATCACTGACAAAATTCCCAGGAGGGTTGGTTCATGCTCTAATGGTATCAGACACTCCCAAGACTTTTGTGGTGGTGGTGGTGGTGTTGCCAACATTCTCTGAGGTCTACACCAGTCTTTGATTTGTTCCCATTAACTTAAGATTTTTAGCAGTCACAACGCAAACTCTGTTTAAATGGCTAATAGAGATTTAAACAATTTCAAATTCTTTTTTCATATAGAGGAAATTATGGAGGATTCTTTTAACTCTGGTTTCTGAATCAACTTGAACTTTTTTTCCCTTTGGCACTCACTAAGTGCTACTTACAGGAATGTCTTTCTGTGTTATGGCAAGTTTTCTGCATTTCAATGTGAAGTACTTAACATGTCCATGTTAAATTTAAATTTTTGGAATCAGTCACTTCACACTAGCTGACTCTCAGAGAACTATAGCTCTTACAGCCGGAATAAAAAAAATAAAAAATAAAAAAAAGACTTTGCTGGAAACCAGCTCCGTGGCCTGAAAGTCTATTTAAAGATGCAAATGTGTGTGTATAGTTAGTGCAGATGTTTTTCTACAGCAACTGGACTTGCTGAGTTTCACCATTTCCATAAAGCACATTAAAACAAGTGTGTGAACACTCCGAGATGAAAGTCTCAAACACTCCTGAGACTTTCAGTGGAAAGTAGAGCCGCCTGACTTTTCTCCAAGCAGACAGGAATGCCCATGATTCAGCAGCCTGAGTAAATAAAAGAGGTCCTTATTTCCTAATTTCGCTGGCTGGCCACACTGCAGCAGCGTCTGTGCTCCTGCCAAAGGGGATGCAGAACTGGAACTACACCCAGCCACTGAAGGCCTGTCTTTGTTAGCCAGCCAGGCTTTCCCGACCATCTTCTGGCAACAAAACTGCCATATCCTGCAAGGAAGACCTCCATCTCAGGCTTGATGGTTCTCTGGTCTGTCTAAAAGGACGAAACAACAGCTTTAGCCGGGTCTGGGTTGCAGGAGGACAGCTGGAAACTCAGTTAGCGGCACAGCAACACCTGTTCGGTCATATTTATGGGGGAAGTGCTCCCTAACAGAAAAGTGAAGTCATACTAGAAGGAGGTATTGCACAGAAGAAAAAAAAAAGCCATCAGAGCACAGAGTACCTTTGTGATGTGAGCCACCAGCCCCTCATGTGCCAACCTGGGGAGGAGACAACAAAAACTGGATGTGATTTTATCCCTGCTGTTTGGGATAGACAGACAAGCACATACCAGGAAGGGCTGCGTGGTCGCCAAATAGGGACCTAGAGGTATTAGTTTACAGGCAGCCATTGGGGAAGCGAAACATTGAGCGTCCCAGCCATTCTTCAATGTTCGACTCTCATTGAAGTAGCCAATAAAAAAAAAAGATGGACAACGTATTGGCTGATTCTAATGCTTATTTTGTATCAGTAGGCACATCTTAGAGTAAGGTATATTCTTCTTGAGGGCAGGGACTAAGCCTTTTGGAACGTTGCCTCCAACAGTACAAGCAACCTGAAATTATTAAGGAAAAAGTCAAGTAACAAGGTGGATTGAGTCACTGTATGTTAAAGAAATTGTCTGAATCTCTGAAGTTGTGGAAACTTCTGATACTTTTAGTTTTTCATAGGACTGGGCCACGAGAAACACGCCGACTGATATCCTTTTGCTACCTGAGCTCACTCATTGTAACAGCAGAGCACTCTCTAAACTGCCCTTCAGGGACTCAGTATCATGTGTGCAAGTGTCACACAGCAAGGTTTCCTTAAAAGGGGCAGGATTTACATCAGTGGTTACTTTTCAAGTGAGAAAAAGGAGCACAGATACTGACAGGTCTGGTACCTCTGTTTTCAGGAGTGCAATGAGTCAGAATGAAAAGGAAAAGTCAAGAGTCTGGAGTTTTTTCTCTAGCTTCCTAACTGACTTAGAGGGTGTCCCGGCCCAGTTGTTTAATCTGCCCCTACCTAGGTATTTCACCTGCAATATGAAGATAATAATTCTCCCTACTTACCCTCTGGGGTGTTACAAAGATTAGTGAATGTTTCTAGGGCACCTGTCATTGCTGGAAGAAAAGCTGCACATGTAAACAAAAAGATTCATATGTGTTGCGTGTATTCTTTCCACATGTAAGTTTCTATGTATATAGTATAAACATAT
The DNA here is from genome assembly GCF_004115265.2 of Rhinolophus ferrumequinum. Lineage (NCBI taxonomy): Eukaryota > Metazoa > Chordata > Mammalia > Chiroptera > Rhinolophidae > Rhinolophus > Rhinolophus ferrumequinum. The sequence goes on from NC_046302.1 coordinate 21,310,346, forward strand.
TTTAACATTTTCTCTCCTTTAATGGAACCACTAGAATATGAGCTTTAAGGATTGGCCCCATGGAAATCTAGAGTGCCTTAAGCATTCACAGTTGTATACACAGCCATCAAAAATATAAAATATAAATAGTTATCTAAAAATTAATGGACCATAAATCCATGCTACGTTCCAAGTATTAAATTATCATACATAAGATATAATCTTGGGTCTTTACAGACAGATAACCTCGCAACAAGTATTTTGCTATGTAATTCTGAAACCAAGTACGTAATTTTGAAATCACCCCTCTTCTTAAAACACCAGCAGTATAATTATTGCGTTATTTAACGTCAAAATAAGTTCATTTATTTTGATTGATTCTTTTAAGTGTGGAACGATAGATTAAAACATAAGACCAAAGCAGATTTCCAGGTTATTTCCTCCACTGGCTAAATATGATTATTTCTGTCAGCAGGCTTTAAGAGCATTTCTGAACTTTCATACTAAATAAAGTTCAGAGAACTTTTTTCATTCTCTAACTACCTGAGCCACCTTAAACTGAGAATCCTGAGGGAAAGAAACAGGTGTGCATACATGCTAAGAGAAGCTAGGCGCTACTCAAAGAGAACACTGTTTTGAAATGTGTGTTTAACAGACACAGGGAACAGGGGTATTTGTCATGTTAACTCAGCGCCATCACAGTAACAATTTCACATCATCATATTTAAAATCATCTAACCGAATTACACAATATATTTTTAAAGCAATGGTTTAAACTGCTAAAGGATATGGTCATTCTAAATAAACCATCGTGCATTATTACACAATTGCTTCCTTTCGTTCTCAATAGACATGTCAACAGTTTTAGAAAAGTTGCAACTTTAATAACTATCATACTTTTTTTTTTTAATCAACAGCCCCACATTAAATTCATTCCTTTGTCATATAACTTATTTAACTACTTGAAAATGAATACTCTTTACTGGCTGTTCAAAAGAGAAATGTAAACTTTAAAATTATTTCTAATTCACAGATGCTTTTAAATTGTGTAATATTCCAAATTGTTCTGGAAGGAGGAATTCAACGCATTAAAAGTTAGGTTATGAGGAAAAAGGGTGGTCACCCACTATGACAGCAGCTGTGAGGAACAGGAATCGGTGGTACACATTTTCTTAACAGTCTTAAGATGAATTGCAGATATCCGAGTTCAGAGGTAGTTTTTTTCCTTTCAATGCTCCCTAATATAAAAAAGAGCCTCACTTCCCCAACAATCCCTTAACGCTTTGGAGGAGCCAAGAGAAGAGATAAGAAGTTATCACCCCTCCTTTGCCCTCCTTAGGTGATCCCGCTCTTTATATCCAGGCTGTCTCTTTCACCAGACACATTTCTATTATGTGTACAGAGAGAAGTACAAATGTTTTGCTTGCTGTTGCTTAAAGTTCATTTGAACAGACGGAGCTCAATGAATTCCATCTTCCGCAGCCAAATTAAACAGAAAACAGTGCATTCTTAAGCAGTTCTCACTTAACTCCACCTCTCAAATCAGAGGAAAAAGCTGACGTGAAACCAGTTAAAGAACAGTCATCGTCTCACTCCCGGAAATCGAGACATTGGGTTTCTGAAGCCAGACAGAAGGAAAAATGGTTCCCAATTATGTGGGGGATGAGAACTGCTTTACTTTTTTTCCTATCTTTTGGCTTACTTAAAAATATATATAACTAATGATAAGCACCGATCTCTTGGCGTTCAATAATTGGCAATCTTGTATTACACATCTGTTGCAAGTGCTGTGACTGTGAGCATGCTACATTATTTAACATGTTTATCTTTCCTTTAATAATGGCAGACACCAACAGAGAGAATTTCCCGAATCTGTTTTCTTTTTATCTGTATTATTTTGAGTTAGAGGACATGTTCAGTTATTTTGTGTCTTGTAAGTGACTTCATACCACAAAGAACTTGAAGTAGTTCTTTACTGCTTATTTTGTTCATTTGTTTACGTAAGCAACGTTTATCAAATAGCATCTACTACGTATGTATTTAGGTCTGATATTGGCCAATGAGCTCTAGAAATTACTTTTTTCTTCTTTTAAGTTTCAGCTTCCCTATCTGTAATATCAGAAAACTTCCAGTCTGCCTGATAGTTAATATTATACGAATCAAACTTGACATTGCATGAAAGCACTTTCTGAACTGCTAAGATAGAAAAACGTACTAAATCATTACTACTACTGCGAAAGTCCTAGTCACTCTTAGGTTCTTACTGATAAATGTGAAAACAGTACAAAGGAATAAACTATGATTTAGTTGTTGCTTTATTCATATTAAGATTCTAATAATTTTGAATGACTTAAGGGAGATTTTGTTTAAAACTAAATAATAAACACACAAAAGTGTCAAAAACAAACAACCACAAAAAAACTTCTGAATGCTATTTTAGTTATCTTGAAAACCAATATACAGTAGCTCATTCCTTACTAGCTGTACACACTGGCAAGTTGTGATCAATTCATTAGTGGAGTAAAATCCCCACGATGGAATGGCCTGCATTCAAAATCTTGAAGCCACCTTCCACAGTTCTGACACTAGCCCTATAACTCACTCACTCTTTTACTTAATAGAAATTTCTTGAGGCAAATTATGTTTTGCTTCAAAATCCTTTGCACTAGCATGAAATGTACCTATTAAGCTTTGAAGAAATCCACACCTTTTGAAAAATACTCAGCAAATTTCTCAGTGCCAACCATGTTAATCATTAAGTTTAAATTAACCTCTTCACTGGGGGAGCATGAGGTAAAGGGATTCTCCCACTAAGAACACAAGCTTGAAAATGTCTTCACTCGTGAATGATGGACCTCAGAAAGTTCATTCCACCAGGTTAATGGTTTTTTAAAGAACTGCCATAACCCACTAAATTTTCAAACAAAGCGATCGAATTCTATTTCAAAGAGAAATCTGCTCTAGCAGAATGTTTTGTCATACAAAACTACTTTTTGCTGCATATTTTTCTAACATGTAGGCTTTGGTCCAAGGCTGGTAAACTTTCAGTCACAAGGAATTTTAACAGTCCTGAAGTGGTGTTCACGCAAGCTGAATCTTACCTGTATTATATCCATGGCAGCAGTAAAGTTAACATGCATTTTCCGCAGTTTAAAAAGGCCACACTGTATACTTCACTGCAGATAAAGCCATTGGAGAATACAAAAGTGTTGAAAGGCTAAAATTTAATTAATGACCAATTAGCACCCCCTGTGGGTTCATTGTGCAGTAAAGTGATAAATACAGTGTGCTAATATAGAAAAAGCTGTTACAAAGATTGGGGGAGGGGAAATATTACCACAATTATCCATTCGGTATTATAATAGAATGCACCTCAATGTTCTTGATTTTGATGTTCATGTGCCCAAAATATAACAAGAACCCTTGAGGTCTGGAACAAATAATCACTTGTTGTTTTTTAGTTTTAAGGTACAGATTTTGACTCACACAGGTTGTCAGGTTGGCACATAAAAGCCAGTCAGGTAGCTAGTGAGTGCACCTAGCCAACCACCCAGCGACTGCAATTCAAAATAAATAGTTTGTGCTGCCTACTCCTAAATCAGTGTTTATGCATATAATGGGGAAGTTATATGCTGGGTGGTATTAAAAATTGGGGTATGCTGAACCATCTTGAGACTGTGCATCTGAAGAGATCTACAGAAGGACAAATCACCAAATGCATCCTCACATCATAGAATTTTTATAGTGTTTCAACAGAATCAGTAACGTTCACAATAACCCTCAGTAAAACTAAAATTGAAAAGTGACATTGGATCACAAATAACCCAAATGATATAAGGAGTCCTATATTTTAAATGAGATAATGTTTGAAAAAGTACTGTATAAACTACAAAGGACAAAATTATTCTTTTAAAATAACTAGAGCATGACAAAGTATTTCTATAGAGATCATATTAAGTATTTCTATAGAGATCAGAAATAAGGTTGTGAATCAAAACCCCATTCACAGTTTTTTCCCCCCTCATTTACCTAATTAGGCAAATTTTGGTAGAGGAAATACTGAAAATTAGGCTGGTTATCAATTTATAGAATTTTCCAGGTACTTTATTCTCTCTTTATTTTTTTATTTCTCACTTTCTTTTCAGTTTTTCTTTTACCTAGAATCTCTACCTTAGAATCAATATAAAAATAAAATCCAAACAAGTTCATTCTATCATTTTTCTTTCTTGTTAACGGTCCTGGTAATTTCTTTATGGGAACCAGTACCAGTCAAAATTGTGGTATAGGATGTGTGTGCATGTATGTTTTTATATAGAGTTGACTGAATGTTCAGAATAGACAAAATGACTTATGCAAAAGGAATTTTTGCACAATTTTTTGCTATTTCTCATTACAAAAGTGTTAATCATGGTAATTTGCCATTTAATATGAGTAAATGCACAATCATGTCTTAATGAAACACTTCATTACAGGAAGTGTTTATGACGCTATTTTTTTACTGATTAATATATATTACATATAATTATACAGTTTTTATTAAATTATATATTTTTATAATATATAACTGAGATGAAGTATCTTGCCAAATATCCCCAAAGTCAAGCCTCAGAAACCTCATGATACCTCCAAGTAATAATACTTCATTTTGCCTACATCTGAGATAATTTTCACACAACAAACCAATGTACCAGGGATGCCAAAAAAATGTACACATATTTTAAGAGATGTTAACACTTTGGTCAACGTTGCTCAAGCAGTAGTTCACCGTAATCAGAAGTGTCTGGACACTGATGGTAACCACTTTGAGCACCTCTTATCATTGCAGAAGTCAAATGTGACTTGTATTCCTCTTTTGTTATCAGTATATATTAACACAGTTTTTTCCTTTCTTAAAATGTGTATACATTTTTGGGGGCACCCTCTGTATAAGAATGCCAGGCAGTGTGGCCACAGTAACAAGTCAGAGGTAATAAAGCTGGTTGGAGACAACCCCCATCTGCATTTGTCTCACAACGCACGTAGACACCAATCCCTCTGAAACTCAACATACAGGATAGAAATAGAGTATACTAAATTCCACTGAAAACGTAATGTGCTAATAATATAATTCAAACAAGAGTAAATTAAGAGATTCTGTTATTTCTTATTCAGATAATAAGGAATTTAAATATGTACTTGTTTCATCCAGATCTGAAATGCTCCAATTCTGAATAATTTTTATGGAGAAATTTATGGCACTGTTTGTTTGTTTTTTACCTTTGAAAAGGGCGATGTGGGTAGCAATAGACATCGCTGCAGGTCTGAAGCTTACTGGCATGACCCTTGCAAAAGCATGTTTCTAGTACTCACAGACATAAAACCTACTCGCACAGTTTTGGGATCTTGAGTGACTCGATGTTGTCTGCATGGAAGGGCTGGTTTCCGAATCTTTTCCTGAAGCCCCCTGCCCCATCTGAGCTCCACTCCTTTCTCTCAAGATGACCTAAGGCTTTTGGGCATGGGTTATGCGTACCGCTGGGTCTGCCTCGAGGGATCAAAGGAAAGAAAATAAGTGAATTTGACTGAAGCCTACACAGAGAAAAGAAAGTCAAGGCTGCCATTCCTAACTTTTCACATATATGAAACATAATATTTAAGAGCTGTGAGACGTCTTAACCTTTAGGGGAAAAGTGCTCATTTCACAGATGAACACACAGGTCAATGACAAAGAGGGTAAGTAACGTGTCATAATCTTGCACTAACAATAGCAGTGGATGGCAGCACTAAAACCCAAACCCAAGTTCCCAGTGGGCAGGCAAGCAGCTTGGCTTCCGTCAGTTAACTCTTGAAGTCTACCCGTCCCTAACCCTCCCTGCTAAAACTCCCACCACCCCCTCTAACGCCACCGGAGTCATCTAGTTTTTATGGGTAAATGAATAAGCTTAAAACAGTATTTGACACTGTTCATTTCCTTTTGTTAAAGATTTCATTGTTTTTTCTAGTATTACAAAAGTAATCCATGCTACTTGACATATGTATATACACATATACAGAGGAAGAAAACAAAACTACCTAACCATTCTATGAACCCACAACCCACTGTTGACAATCCATGACAGCCTATTTCTGAATTTAACTTCACTTCTGGCTACTGGCTAAACACACACACACACACACACACACACACACAGTCCTCCACAGTTCTCCTTTACAGTGGGCCTCCCTCCTTCCATCTCCTACTTCCACCCTCTCCTGGGCTGGGAGAGGGGATCAGGTCAGGTACAGGCAAATAAAAGCAGAAGAGGGGCCATCAAACTGACATTGTCATCGGCTTCACTTTCCTCATGCTCTTGCCTCCAGAGCCACGTTCTCTGCCATTCGTCTCAATGAGTACAGTAAAGGCTCCTTGTCACCTTTTCCTAAGCTACTTTTCCTCAATGATTACTGCAGCTACCATGACTCTACACAAGAAAAAAGGCTGACCCTCTGCCTCAAGCAGATGACCCAGGGAAGTGTTTCTCAGTCTAATCCACCTGAACTGTCTGTTGAAAATGCAGACTCCTGGGTTCCACCCCAGGTTTACTGAATCTGAACTTCTGGGAATGGAGCCCAGAAATCCCCATTTTTGGCAAGCTTCAGGGTGCTTCCCATGCACTCCAAGTTTGAAACCCACTGTAGAACTTTTTATTTCCCCTGATTCATGTACGTCCTCTGCTTAAAGCCTGCTACACGTGACGGTGCCTGGTCCCTATTTGCTGCTTGTTCTGCACCAGAGCAACTTGAAGAAGGGCTTTTCTCTCCTTTATTCAAAGACTTCAATGAACCCTAGCTCTTCCAAGAAGCAGAAAGACAAAATTATCTAGTTTTCCTTCCCATTCCTTAAACTTGCCTCCTCCCACTTCGAGTAGTCCAGACTCTGAGCTTCCAATCTGTTCGAAGTAATGTTCAATTAGCGTCCGTAAGTTCCTTCCTCTCTGTAGAGAAGCATCACTGGCAGCTGTTTGTAAATTTCTAGAAAAAGACAGTCACCATTCTGCAGTTATAAAGTTCCAAGTACATAAAGGCTGGGTGTTGCATGATTAGGCCAGAGTTGTGAGTGAACAGCTTGTTTCAAATTGTACATGGAAAAGTCTCTCCTAAACTTTTGTTCTTAATTACTTTCAAGCTGCATTAGCTTGATGAGAAATATCAATACACTGTGAAATGCAGCTCACTCTGAACTATTTATTTCACAGAAATAAGATTGTCATAAAACTAAATACAAAACAAATGAATATCTGAGGTGGAGAAAGGGGAAAGGAGCTTCCGAGAATTAGTAATACTTTCTCTTTCCACTCAGGAAGGCACTGCTGGAACTCCTGATGGAATGCCTTAAGTTTGCACCTCTCTACAAACCGTAGACATCGTGTTTTCTGGACCAGCTCCTGTCAGTCTCCTGCCACCTCCTGGGTTCTGCACTTCCGTGTGGTGTGCCATACAGTAAATTAAGCCTTCTGCTGTCAGGACTGGAAATGGGAGGGGAGTAGAAAAGTGGCTTGATGGCAAATGATTTTTATTGGCTTCATTTACATCCTGTTTAAGGTCTTCTGAGTAGCTCAAGGTGTCTTATCTCTGGCTACCAGGGGGCATTTTGCAGTCAAAGCAGTTAACATACTTTCTCTCCCCCTCTCCTCCTATCCCTTTCCCTCAAGCTCTCTTTTCTTCAAGCCATCTTATCTTATCACACACATCTCTTCAAGCTGAGAACCCACACTTATCAGAAGCAGTGCACTCTATTGTCATTCCGGGCTCTCAGAGACAAACGAAAGTTTAAGTCAAAAGAAAATCAGTTAACCTCTCAGTTTAGAAATACTCAGGACTGTCTCACTTTTATTACTGCTAAATGGTACGAGAAGTTTTCCTCCATAATTTACAGGCACACAGGACATCTACCCTATAAGATAAAGAAGACTAGGTACAAAGTTGCTGGTACAAAATTGCATAATGACCTTAAACAATGCAGCTGCACACTTTCCTTTACCAGAGCTCTTATGTTCAGCCTACTTTCCCCCAACACAGGTCATTTATTCACGATATGACAGGAGGAAGAAGCTCCAATAAGCTACTAGAAAAAAAAGATAGTGGGGGCAAGTGGGGGACAGTAGTCAAGAGAGAAGGGACTTCTCTCCAGATGTACCTGAATGCTAAACTGTGAGGTCAACAAAAACACTAGATGGCTACTAGAAACATATGCAGCATACATCTTCTCTAATAGTACTACACACCATTATTCAAATCTATTAAAGAATCAATGTGCCCGGGAGCACAAGTATTGAGGAGCTTGATGCTTCTGTTACAAACTTTGTATCAAGAGCCCGTAACCTGGGTTCAAATGGTCCAGGCGCTTTTAAAAATACTGAGTCCTTATCCCAATCAGACGCTCCATGGGTCCGGGCCCCAGAGGAGTGCAGTTCAGGTTGACAACCACTGCCCTAGACTCTCACGAGTCACTCTGAGAAAACCCACTGAAGATGGTCTAAAAACCAGACTCCACAAAGACAAACTGTTTGATTATCTGGGCTCACCTACCCCACGACAGAAAAGCCAGCACCGGAGCCCGTTTTCTATAGTACTTTGTGTCAAATGCAATCAGCCAGATTTTTTCTTTTTAAGTTACAGCAAGCAATAGTGAACACTCCAATCACTCACCATTATCGCATGTGAAAGAGCAATATGTGAACAGTTATTAGGCGTCTCCTCTGTGTGTTTTATATTCCTTTTAAAAATTCCCATTCCTCTTCTCCTTCATACCCCAGCACCCCACGGGCTCCTTTATATTAGTGATAACCCCATCCTTTCACCTGCAGTGAAGGTTCTCTTAATTGTCCATTATCTTAGTGTGTCAGCACAAAGGAGCAGGGATGGAATCCTCGTCCAAACGGTTTCACCTCCCTCTCCTGAGAGTGATGCCCTTGTCAAGGCATTAAAGACACAGAAAACCTGCCACTTATCAGAATTGTATTTGAATCGAACCACTGTCCTTGAAAACTGTAGGCAGGAGATGGTATCACACTGCATCACATTGCCAGCTCCAGTTCCACAGTGGCTGGAACAATCTGAAAAGATACTAGCCGAACTTTGTCATGCATTCCTCATAAAAGAATTACAGGGAGCAACAAATACATGCTCCCTGATTTTTTTTTAAGGGTTAAAGACAGAGAAATTCATGGGTCAGATTCTTCATGAATGCAAAGTTCCAAGCCCTAGGACACGTGAATGTAAACTCACCGAGGAACCAAACCATGAAACTCTTCTAATAACTCCACACCTCCAATTGTCAGTAAACATAAGTCTATTAAAGTCAAACAAACAAACAAACAAACAAAAAAACACTTATATTGTTATAATGAGGGGAGGAATGAGCACATTTTAGTGATCTTACGGACAGATTCAGAAACGAAATTCTAAAGAGCATCTAAAAACAAAAAGGAAACAGAAACAAATGTATTATTTACAAGTACTCAGGGCACTTGGTGTGACTTCCACATCTCTTTATTTCCTTGCCACTTTCTGTACTTCTTTTTTCCTCAATTCGAACCCACACTGCCTCAGAAAAAAGGAATTTATGCGTGCTTTTAACAAGTAAACAAGTGTACAAATTAATTCAGAGAGCAGTAATTTTGAAAATTTTCTATGTTTAATGTGCACTGCAGTTAAACTACTTTTTCTGTACAAATTAATTTACTGCATCAGTGATCGATGTTTATGTTTAGGCAATTTTATTTCTCAGTATGGTAAAATTAGACCTAATAGTTGCAACCTGTTATGTCCAATCTGTCACTGAAATTCAAATTGCCTTTTTCCTATTATTCAAGGAGCAATTTGGAGGAATTAAAGCCATCTAAAAACGGAAGACAAACAATTCTCTGTAAGGACTCAATAGTCTGTGTCATCAACCAAATCCACACCCCGTGATCTCTCCTAAGCAGGTTCTTTCAATATTTTTCTGAGGTTCTCAAACTTTCACATCTGGCAAGTCACACATGATGAAATTTTAGGATAAAATGAAAATTGTATCCTAAAAATGCTCAGCCTTTAATTTAAGAGAAGCAATCAAAGATTCTGTTGTTGACTCCAAAATACCAACACCAACCTAAAATAGCAATTTATGGCTAATACATATGCCACATCCTATTTTGGGGGACAGGGGGGTTTGCTTTATCAACAAATATATTCTTTATTTTTTTTCTTGCAAATTAAGTTTATTTCACAATTTTCTTTCTTACCCGGAAGGAGTTGATGATTTAGATGCATAGGATTTAACGTTGGTAGCGATGGATCATGTTAGAATTGGGAGAATAAGACCTACCTTACAAACAGTATTTGTTTTGCTCGGTTTTCCTCATTGTTGAGCTACAAGTTTGACTCTATGTAGCGGTTAGTACTTGCTCTATTCTATGAATGCTAATGACATATTTAAGTGGGATGGCAGGAAGGGACAAACTGAAAACCTGGTGCAAAACCTTCAGGGGCCTGGACTGTGAGAGGTAGAAGGACCTCCAAGTAAAAGGGACCCAATCCGCTGGGACTAAACTTCAAATACGCTATGCCATCATTTTTGCAATAGGCCCTCTGTCGATTTTTGTCTTCTTCAACAAAAGGGCCCCAAATCAATTACTGATATAATTGTCACTTGGCAAAAGAAAATTTCTGAAAACGTGTGTTTGGTAACACTGCCTGACTGCCGTCTTCCACTCCCAAATCCAGCCTTTCCAGTAGCACTTCTGTGGATTACAGAGAGACTGCACATAAATTTTGGAATGCTTCATCATGACGGGATAACCTCAGTTTTCCCGTATGTTTGAGTTTCCACATTATCAGTGGAAACCTGATCATTTCTATCAAACTGACCATCTTTTTAGCTTCGCAGTGGCCAATGACTGGTTTGAATTTGCTCTTGCTCTCCCGTTTGGCTGAACTCACCAAATAAAAAGACAGTCTTGCCTAAATTTAAGCCTACTTACTGTCACATATGGCCTCAACTTAAAAACTACTCATTAGTCTCCAAAGGATACCAACTTTTTCCCCCCAGGAAAGGGCAAAGGAGCAAGCTCGGTAGCTCTCCCCTGTCACTGACACATTCATAGAGAGCTTTCTCTCTAGATGGAGGTAATAGGACACAATTAAGAGAGGTAATTGGTTCAGAACCACATGGCAAAGCTCAGCGTCATTCTGTATCAGTAGAAGATCTGGTGTTGAAATAAATAAAATTAAATGAACATGAATATCCTTCCTTTGCCTGCTCTCTCTAACTTTTCCATTATCACTTTTTAAATTCTAAGACAAACTCATTTCCTCAGACGATTACTAAGATCATCAAGCTGATTAATAATTTCACTTCAAGGCAGGACTGATTAATGTGGATTGTTCAACTGATTAATACTGTTACTATATCACACATCCAAGTGAGCTCAAAGTGTCATGTTTTCCAAAAAAGACTGTTTTTTAATTATTGAAATGGGTTCTAATTAATGTGACTTGGTCTTCTTAAGTTTGGAGAACACCATACTGTAAAACTGAAGATTTATATGTCCTTTCTTGGCTGTCTCAATACCTAAGAGCTAAGAAAGAACACATGAAAACAGAACATATCGACTGATACCATTTTAAAGCTCAGGTCTACGATGACAAACTTATCATTCACCTACAGAAATTCACTGACTTAGAAATGCCAAATTTGCAAATGAATGAACGAGCAGCACCTTCATCTTGAGACTCTCCACCAGCAGTGAATGTCCTTACCACAGCCCACTGGGAAGTTGCAGGTCTCCCTAACTCCCAGCCCTGGTTAGTGGAGGGAATCATACCCATCCTGCCCTCTAGAGACACCCCCAGGGTATCCCGCCAGTCAATTACCCTGCCAGTCACAAGTCTTCCTGCTCTCAACCTCCCCGGAGGAGTTCTAACACCTAAGCGTGTAGGTGCACGTGTGCAGACGTATACATGTATACATACACACACACACACACACACACACACACACACACACACACACACTCTTCTATAATGCCCCACTTCCAAAGTTCCTGTACAAGAGCCTGTGTACTTACAGCTACTCCTCCCACACCAACCCCGGCATTTCGGGAAGACTAAGCCCTCACAGAGACTGACGTCCACAGCTTCGACTCAGCCACCCTCTGGGACAGAAGCCAATGAAGTTCAAACTCCTGGCCTTCCCAAAAGTTCCCAGCCTCCCACGGCTACTCCTGTTCTAGAAGAGCCATGGAAGGTCTACTCCCAAACGCCCAGGAGATCCTGGAGAAGGGACCAGGAGCCCCTGGGCCTGCAGTGAATTCTGGAGAAATGCGAGCCTGGCTTCCTTAATGAAGACACAGAATTCAAATTCCTATCTCAATAATGCTTACATTTTATTCTTTCACTTGTTGTTCAGTACAAGCAGCCTCTACCACAAACCAGAGGCATCTTTATGAGAACTGCAAAAGGCAATCCCTCCAAGAGGATAACGCCTCATAGAAGAAAAAGTGTACCTTCCACTGGTTGACTACAAGCACTGCTGAATTCTGTCCCTTCACCGTGTTGCTGGGGACTCTGGAAAATTCACAAACTGTATAACTGTATGTTGTGACCCTTTACTACAAACTTTGTAATGTTTATTTTAAAAAAAAGGATGGGCTAGCCCAAGACTCTCATCCCCATGTAATGCACTGTTCCATAGGAAAATAGGGGATGAATTCCAAGTGAACGACTTACGAAATTAACTTTTGGTGGCTTTGAAAACTGCAGAAAGCAAATGAATCAACTTTGTTCTAGTGAATTTTCATTGATCTCATTTATGCAAAGTTGTTTATTCCTAGTGTGTCTCTTCTAAAAAGGTAATTGTTTCAATTCCACTAATTTTATTGCCGGTCAACAATGAATACTTTTCCTAATGCGTTTACTCCTTGACGATGTAATTTTGAATGTGCTTTTTAGACTAAACTTCTTACATTCACTTTGTAGCTAGGTGGATGACAAAAAACCTGGGAGCATGTGGCTTATATGAGGCAAAACAGTCTCAATTGTTTTCTTAACTCACTCAAGTCCAGTCATTCGTACTTTCCTCCATTCATTCATCAAACATGCATTTTGCTAAGCATTGGGACATAAAGGTAGACAAAATGAGATCTCCACCCACTATTGGTTTTGGGTAAGTATGTACAGAGTTATTTTAAATGACCATATGTTTTTAAAAGGGTTCAGTTCTTTATGAAAAAGATTTTAAAACAATTACTAAATAAATTTTTTGTTCAAAAGCTACTATACTTCACTCCTATTTTGTGAATATTCATACCATATAAGGTTCCTTAGTACATAGATTATAACACCACAACCAACTACAAGGGTACATTAACTTTCTAAAATAGGCAAGAATTATTCGCATGTATAGATTTATTTTTTGTTTCATCCTATTTTTTTCTCCAGCTAATTTGTTGGTTACGTTTTATATTGTTGATGTAAGCAAAGATTTATCAAAACCCCTAAATGTAGCTTCTATTGTTAAGATTATTATAATTTAGTAAAAGGTATTTAATCCCATCTTCTTTTGAAAAATTTTCAGTTATTGCTTGGGATTTATGTCTTTTGCATTAGTCTTCTCGCCTCTACTCCCTACCATCTTTTAAAGGAATGCTTTGCTTTCTGGTGAATTTCCCGATCTTCTCTTACTAGCACGCTACCTTAGAGTGAGCTCGACCTGAGCATCGACTTTCTTTCCCCGCCTAAGAGAGGATTCTGTTCAATTACCACTGACATTTTCTCTCTCCCCTTTGTCACCCCTCTGGTTCAAAGTCTTGACCACATCCTTTCCTGTGGCTATGGTCACATGACCTTACTCCCTTAGCCGCCCCAGGAAGGTTTTCCATGGTGCTGCTCATCCATGGGCTCTCCTATTTGGCAATGCTCGCTAATTCTCAGACTAGTTCTTCTTTCACCAAATTTCCATTGGGACAAAGATAATTTTGATGCCTACCAAACGAACTAGTGAATAAATTTTCAGGTGTTTCCTGGTTACTGCCTCAGTCTTGCTCTTCTGATTTATTCATAACCTCCTCAATGACATCCTGAGTACCTATTTATGGGTGAGACACTGTATCTGTACAGTAGATACAAAGATGACCACCACACTGAACTACTACATTGAATAGTTTACTGACTAATGAATGGAGGGGAGCGGAGGGGACACAGATGTAAATGTATCACTACAATACAGTGGAATCAGGAATGTAATAGAAGCCTCTTCAGAATGGCTGCAGGAGCTCCACGGAAGAAGCACCAACTATACCTCCGTAGAAATGTCAGTCAAGGATGTGTTGAGCTGATCCTTTAAAAATAATAATCATGACTGCCAATTTGTACTTCTTAATCCCTCAATCTTTTTCACCTAGCCCAACCCACCTCTCATCTGGCAAACATCAATTTGGTCTCTGTATCTATCAGTTTGTTTGTTTTGTTTATTCATTTATTTTGTTTTTCAGATTCCACATAAGAGTGAAATAATAGGGTATTTGTCTTTCTCTGTCTGACTTTTTTCACTTAGCATAATATCCTCTAGGGCCATCCATGTTGTCACAAGTGGCAAGATTTCGTTCTTTTCTATGGCTGAGTAATATCCCATTGTATAAATGTACCACATCTTCTTTATCCATTAGTTTATCAATGGACACTTAGGTTGCTTCCATATCTTGGCTACTGTAAATAATGCTGAAGCATAGAGAATATAGTCAATAATATTGTAATACCTATGTATGGTATCAGATGGGTACTAGATTTATCAACGTGATCACTTCATAAGTTATATAAACGTCAAATTACTATGTTGTACACCTGAAACTAATATAACAGTGCATATCAATTGTAATTAAAAATTTTAAAAAATTATTAAAAGTAATAATAATCAGGAGTTTTTCAGATATAGAAAAGGGGACTGGTCATTCCAGGCAGAAAGAATTGTATGTACAAAAGCAAAAATTACACGATCAGGGAACCAACACTGGTGTCAAATGCCTCGACTGAAGAACTCAGACTTGCTGTGCGTTACAATCACCTGGAAGGGCGGCCGGTTAGCTCAGCTGGTTAGAGCGCGGTGCTCTTAACAACAAGGTTGCCCGTTAGATCCCCACATGGGCCACTGTGAGCTGCGCCCTCCACAACTAGATTGAAACAACTACTTGACTTGGAGCTGATGGATCCTGGAAAAACACACTTAAAAAAAAGATCACCTGGAGAGCTTTTTAAAAATACTGATGTGTGTATCCCACTCCCAGAAATTCTTATTACCGTGTTTCCCCGAAAATAAGACCTGGCGGGACAGTCAGCTCTGATGTGTCTTTTGGAGCAAAATTAATATAAAACCCGGTGTTTTATATTATATATTATATTATATTGTATTAATTATATTAGACCCGGTCTTATGGTAAAAGAAGACCAGGTATTATATTATATTATATTATATTATATTATATTATATTATATTATATTATTATATTATATTATATATCCAGTCTTATAGTAAAAGAAGACTGGGTCTTACATTAATTTTTGCTCCAAAAGACGCATTCAAGCTGATTGTCCGGCTACGTCTTATTTTCGGGGAAACACAGTACACTGGGCTGGGGATGAGGTTTAAATCAATAGTTTTTTTAAAGTTTCCTAAGGGATGCTAACAGGCAGCCAGGATCTGGATTAGAGCATAGAGTTTGTGGGAGGAAGTGGCATAAGACATTGCGACATACAGAGTCAGGATCCAGCTCACACAGACTGCCTATCATGTTCAGGGCTTTGAGTTAATTTGCAGGCAAAGAACTGTTAAAGGATTTCAATCAGCAGAGATGGGACTCCATCAGCACATTCGGAATTGGGAGGGACTAGATGAAGTCTAGAGGCAGGGAGTACACTTATGAGGCTAGAGCAATGGCCCAAGTGAGGGACGAAAACCTAAACTAAAGTAGCAGCAAAGCTGAGAGAGTAGAGGGGATGCATTCACTTGTTTAGAAAAATAGATCCAAAAGATTCAATGACTAATTACATATGATGAGTGAAGGAGAAATCTCTGTGATGTCTCTTCCTCCTAATTCCCTGCCATTTATCTCACAATTGTCACTACATGGCTGGTTAGTGCCACGGTTTGCAAGCAGATTATCAGGATAAGAAACTAGGTTGGTGCAAAAATAATTGCAGTTTTTGCAATTATTTTTAATCTTTTAAACCGCAATTACTTTTGCACCAACCTAATAATAGTTTTGAAACCCATATGTAAGAAACTGGACTCCATTCCACTGGCACAGACTGCCTTTCTAATTAAAGCCAGCTATCTTGAAACTGTATACACACACACACACACACACACACACACACACACAAACACGTACAACTCAATGGGAGGTCAAAAGAAGACTCTAGTTGGTTGGATTAGAACAAAGTAATCATCCCTATAAAAAGGAGCATCACGCATATGTTCTAGTGATGCGAAGTCAGTAACCTTCAAACCTGAAATACTCGGTTCCATATCCATGGAACATTACCTGGGAAGAACATAAGCAAAGACAACAGAACATTGCAGCAAGACCAATTCTATGTGTTAGCGTTTGTTTTTTTCCCAGCTCTACTGGAAAAGTCTCTGCAATGATAAAGGTACATTATGATGTTATCAATTATGTAGTGGTAGTGTTAAAATGTAAATGTCTTCATCGGAACTTTCGGGGAAAGATAACAACAGTTATCTGGTGTTCTAAATAATTTGAGTTAGCATAGATTATTTGGAAAGTTTTCTTGATAATCACAATAATACTTTTACCCCGACCCCCACCCCGCCACCCAAGTACTTTTCTAGCTTTATCTAAAGAACTTTATATAAACCCTTTACACACATCTGTCATTTTCTTACTCCAATAATTAGTCATAAATAACAAAGTGTAAATATGTAAGACCCTGTAGGCATTGACATATGTCCACAAATTTCCTTCTGTCGTATATGGATAAAGTTACAAGTGTGTACTTCTTTAAAATTTGAGTCTTGTGCATTATTACAATCGTCTAACACTTCTTGAGGACCTTGTAAATGCTTAATCAATATATTTTAAGAGGGGTTCCCAAACTACGCTTGCAAGATAAATGCACCTGTTTTTGTAAATAAAGTTTTACTGGAACACAGCCATGTTCATTCATTTATATATTGAACATGAGTTGTTCAACACAGCAGAGCTCACTACTTGTGACAGAAACCATATGGCCCACAGAACTGAAAATATTTACTATCTTGACTTTCACAGTAAAAGTTTGCCAACCCTTGTATTATACGAGTATTGGCCTACCAGGTATCAACAACCCTCTCTCATATACTAAGAATACATGTTTATGACACAATATTTCTTTGCTTTTTGTTTTTGCTAAAATAGAGGAATTAGACTCTGCCTAAAATTGACTGAAATAGCACACTTGGTGGGGGTGGGGGGCTGGTAATTAAATTCTGAAACAAACTACATTCTTAACATTACCTATATAAATTTAACTCTGCTAATGACTGACTGTTAAGGAATTTCATCCTTCAATCATTTTTCATTTGTCCATTACTTTTAGTTACATAACCATTAATACTTTCCCCTACTAAACAAGTCTGCTTCTAGAATTTATTGTTTATGATTTAGCTGTCTGTGACTGGGTGGCCAAAAATAATCATCCCTCATCCAATACCAGATATATAAATTATCATCGGAGATTTGTTTGCCAAATTCTACTGTGGGATAGAGCTGCAGTAAGCTACTGTTCCTTGCTTGGGGTCCTTCTTCTTTAATACTGTTGTATTTTAAATTGGTCAGAATTTGTTTCTTTTACTCCCTTAAGAATGATTGCTATACGCATGAATTTCTGCCTTCAGCAAAGACTGTAACAATCTTTCACCTATTGGCCTTAGAGATTAATGTCTGTGTGACTGCCAGATTCTTAAGAAAGTAGCTGCCAAACATGTTATCTTCCAGATAGTGAGCTCTGATCTTATCATTCCCTTTTGTAAAATACCCTGGCATTCAGGAAACCATGCTGTTGATATGTGAATTATACAAATTTTACAAGCTTTGATTTTGATTTCCCTCAGACACTGTAATTTCCATGCCCTATTTCAAAAGCAATTGGTAGGCCATCTTGAAATTTAAAGTGTCTCATGTAGAAATCATGTACTTCCATTTGGTTAAAAGTGATTGTGAGGGTAAAGGTTCTTAAGTAAAAAATTTTTTTAAAATGTATTACATGTAAAAATACATTCTATGAAATGATAAATTTTAGATATGCAAATATCCATGTTTGACGTCATGTAAACCCATCAAATAACAGTTTTATTTTTCTTCTGCTTGGACCTTCTGAAAGGAGGATGATAAATATAAAATTATTTTATAAGTAGGCCTTTAAAAAAGGACCTATTTGTTCTCTAAGCTACAGATTTTAATTCTCTACTGCAGTTGTGTAGGGGGAAACTGTTGGTTTGCTCTGTATTATTAGGAATAACAATGCTTGGTCAAAAGAAAACAATAGCATTCAATGGAACTGGCTTTTCTTTCTCCCTTTCCATTTGTATTTGCCAAACTGCCCGCTCTGCTTTTTATGTAAAACTGCAGATGTCTTCTTATTAATCAGGATTCTAATACATTCCAGATGAATAAACAACTTCGGCACTGTAGCACGTACCACTCTTCTTAAACCCAGGATTTATTAGAGTCTCCCATTCCAAGATCTCTTAACTTAAAAAAGATGTTTTATTGTTCCTATTTCTACAGCAAGGGCCTAATAAATGCACTAAAACTATGTCTTTGTCCCTTTGAGATACAATATTCAAAGAGATTCCCAACCATACAGTGTAACATTATCCAAATCCTCTGAAACCCTAAGTAGTTTGCTCAAACTCAATCATCCATATACAGAAATCATAGACAATCAATACAAATGCAATATGTTAGTGATGACATTAGAGAAACAATCCCAGAATCCTTTGCAGTATGCAAGACTACATTCAATATTCACTCTATATTCCAAAGAGGCAGCCAAAACATAAAGCTCTAATTAAAAAGCACTGTTTGGTGAATAGCTAAATATTTTGCTTTTTAACTTTTCCTTATACAAAGAATAATTTGGGGAAAATTATCTACACACGTGGTATTGATTAGCTCAGGGCTGTGATTTCTCTGATTTCACACTGTTGATATTTCAATGGGAGTTTACCATGTAATTTAACCAATCAAAATATGTTCAAGTACTGATATTTAAAAATTAAATTCCACTCAACAACCATTATTTTATATATTTTTACTTGTACCATTTTCAGACTAGAGGAAAATAGGTCTTTCTCTATGTAATCAAAAGAAAACAGGACAGGGAAGTAATAATAAGGTGTAAAAGCACATATTATCCCAATGTATGTGGCTAATGGCTTTCGTATAGCATTAGCACCCTTCTTACTGCTCCCAGTTTACTAATGTTCTTACTAATACTGGACTCCTAAGGGTGGTTCTATAAATAAGACATTTATATAGAAAACTAGGAAAAAATGAAAGGTTATAATATTAACATACCAAACTCATTTTTAATTAAAGAAATAAAAAAGCCCAGTCTTAAGGGGGTTTGGGAAAATAAGGTAGTCAAATGAGACCAATTAACTTCATTAGCTTCTGCAAATACCTAGTTTTCTAACACATTCCTATTTTTCCATCTGCTCCACAGTTAAATGTGTCTACAAATTAACATTTTATTTATGATTCAGGTTCTGATTCATAAAAATTATGCACATATTATACAAAGGCCTACTACTTTATGGAAAAATACAGAGGACTGCATTCCAACTTACCAATATTTTTTTTCTTGAACAAAGCAATCTTGACTATAAAATACCACATACTAAAATATCAGTTACACACCTTCCAGTCATTTCTGTCTTGAAGACAAGGTGTTTTCCCTGGGTACATTAAAAGAAAACAAAATTGCTTCTTTCTTTGTCTTCCTTTCTTTATTCTTATCTCATGGCAAATGGCATAGGAGTTTCGTATTATAAAGTTCTCTCCACTTTGGCCTGGCATTCAAATTAGCCTCAAACCTTATAGGGCTTCCATAACATGCTGGAAATACTTTATATCTGAGTTTTAAATGCTCTGCAAGTGCCCGTGCTTCCTACGGGCTTAAACAGTAGAGCAGAGCTTTTAAAATGTTGCAAAGATAAACAAAACTCAGTGTGGGTGAAAGGGTGTGTGTTGATTCAATTTTAAGTATTTATAAAAACCTTATCCATAAGACAAACCAACTTTCTTAACACAGTATTTACTGCCATTCAACTGTTCTTGAACTGAGAACAACCGGCACTTTTATAAGTGGACTCAGGAGTTATTTAAATTCACTTTAACTTCTGTAAAGTAACTCTTTATCCCTTGCTGACATGCCATTTTATTATTTGATTATTTACAGCAGTACTTGTTCATAAATCAAATCCATACACCTCTTATGATAACAGAAAAACACGTAGAAAAAGTCTGAAAAGAGTTTTTCTTTTGAACCCAATAATTCCAAGAAGCTGTATTTCTACAAATTACTACGTTGGACCCTGGCATCAGCCCTTTCTGACTGGGTACCAGGGCCCCTAACATATGAAGTATAAATTACCACTGTATTTCCATTTCTCAGCACTGCCAAATTCTTGATACATTACTGATCTTGAAAGAAGCCTATCATATTCAGGGGAGCTGGGGAACCATTTGGGGTTTAAAAGCATTAGACCTACCGTTTTTGTGACTTACACTAATTTTACCTTCTGCATAGCAAAACAGTGTATTAACTCTACTTGATTTACTTCGAAAAAGTTAGGATGCTCAAAGGTGTGTGTGTGTGTGTGTGTGTGTGTGTGTGTGTGTGTTTAAACTTTTGAGTGAAAGACACCATGTATAATGGGGAAAAGGCATGCTTCTGTTTAGATACTGTACTCCCCATTAAAAAATGTATTTTCTAACATACAATGGAGCTGTCAGAAGTCAAAGTTAAACGAGACACAGCATTTCGGATAATAAAAAATGTGGTTAATAGGTATGATAGACATATAATTTGCTCAGATTCTCTGGAGAAATACAGAGGTAAGTAGGAAATCAGTATTAAGAGCACCACACGGCACAGCACTGACTTGGTCTATTCCTCCACAGGGTTCAATAGCAGTGCATGGGGCGGGGGGAACGGACTATTTTCAAGCACCTTACACTTCTCTTTGGATGATTTCACACATAATATGAACTCAAATCCTTGCCTTGGCTCTTCAGTTAGTTTGTCTGTGTGGTAGTCCACGAATCCACTAACATGGTGTGATACAATCACAGAGAAAAGCAGAATTTTACAGCTGGAAGCAGTAGCAGAAACCAACTTGCCCAGCACACTGTTTTTCAGCCCAGAGAATTATGTTCTTTGCCTAAAGTCCCAAAATAGTAATTGATGCTTTTCATTTTGGGTTCTAGGCTCTATATGTACTTCACCAGCGGATACAGACAGTGGCGAGTAACTGCGGGGCTGTAAGAAAATCAATGAAGCAATGTAAATGCAACAAAAATAATTTAAGTACTGGTATGTACTTAATTGGTCTTAAAGACAGAAGCACATACACTATCTAAAGTAACATATTTCAACCCCCTTTTAATAGGATCAAATTAAATCAATCAGGTAGAAAAATGTTCCCTAGTAATAAAATAGCAATATATCCATCAGCTATCACCCAGGATAGCTAGCTGTCCATAATTTTGATTTCTAATGAAATTCTCACTCACCTATAGCCTAATATCTTTTAAAACCAATTAAGTTTCTTCTTGACAGATGTTGATGGATTTGTGGTCGTGGTTGATTTACAGGTTTTTCTCCCCAGTGATTTATTCGGATCAAGGTACCTTCTATAAACCTAATCTGAATGAATATTGGGTGATAAAGGATGTGGGTTCCGATTTCCCCTAAACCCTCATGCAGTGACTCTGAGCTTGGAGCTCTCACAGACACCAGAGAAAGGAAGAAGCAAAATAAGAAACGAGAATGGGCCTATTATATGTACTGGTAGCCCATTGTAAAAATGGACTTTTCTCCGAATCTTAATTGATACCCACTGTTTTCTGCTGGGGTTATGGTAGCTTGTTTGATTACAGACCTTTGTTACTGGATTTCTTCCCCACTCCCCTTTCTTTTCATATGTAGACCCCTGGACTTTTATAATGGAGTGGTGCCACCCCTAAGAAAGAGGTTGAAAGAAATGAACTAGCACAATGAAAACCCGCAGCAAATGTTATGCAGATTTATTATGAATAAAACCAGAAGTATAAATTTCCTACATTGTGGCAAGCCTATAAAATAGCAATTTGTCTTACTGTAGGGTGTAATTTTAATGTATTCCAAAGAATCGGTATTGTCTATTTCTGCTAGCCAGATCATTCAAAACTTTTAAGTGCAAAGTAAATATAAAGTGTTGCTTTTTTAATAATATGCAGCCATGGCATATGCTTTTCTTGTTTTTCACCTCCAGTGTGGTCCAGGAACACATAATTGCTGCTTTTACTCAAGTTATCTGATCATTACACAGAGCATGAAACTGTTTACCATTACTTTACATTTTACAATTATTGTTGTAACAGCTACTTTCACTATTCTGGAAACAATTGTGAATTTTAGTAGTTAATAGGTTATAGCTCTTTATACTTCAGATACAGAGTGAAAAGGAAGGTGGATAGTTTAACAATTGTTCTTGAAATTTGTATAAAACTGCAAATGCCTATCACAAAACTACCAATATAATCACTACATAAAAATGTATACAGTGCTCTTGGGTTCTTATTTTTGCAGACATTTTAGTAACTGTATATATTTTTTTCTATACACTCTTTCCCTGCCAGTTGATTTCTAATATACACCAAGTAAATGTTTTAATCTATACAAGTTATTTACACTCAATATTAGGAAACATTTGCTTCGTTCCTTCATTGCCTCATTTAACAAACAGCTTCTGAATGCCTATTACCTATAAGGCACTGTGATACGTGCTCCGAAGACACAAAGATGAAAATGACGCAGTCCTCACTCTCAATGCTCATAATGTAACATGAGCTCAAAACATAGTAGAGTTAACCACATGATCCAGCAAATCCACTTCTGGGTGTAAAGTCAAAACAATCGAAAGCAGGGTCTCAAAGAGATTTTGCACACCCATGTTTAATGCAGTATTATTCGCAATAGTTAAGAGCTGGAAGCAACCTAAATGTCCATCAACTGATGAATGGATGAATGGATAAAGAAAATGTGATGTATACACATATAATGGACTATTATTTAGCTTTTAAAAAGAAGGAAATCCTGGGCCGGCCCGGTGGCTCAGGCGGTTAGAGCTCCATGCTCCTAACTCTGAAGGCTGCCGGTTCGATTCCCACATGGGCCAGTGGGCTCTCAACCACAAGGTTGCCAATTCAACTCCTCGAGTCCCGCAAGGGATGGTGGGCAGCACCCCGTGCAACTAAGATTGAACACGGCACCTTGAGCTGAGCTGCCTCCTGGATAGCTCAGTTGGTTGGAGCGCGTCCTCTCAACCACAAGGTTGCCAGTTTGATTCCTCTACTCCTGCAAGGGATGGTGGGCTGCTCCCCCTACGACTAACAACAGCAACTGAATCTGGAACTGAGCTGCGCCCTCCACAACTAAGATTGAAAGGACAACAACTTGACTTGGAAAAAAAAAAAAGTCCTGGAAGTACACACGGTTCCCCAATAAAGTCCTGTTCCCCTTCCCCAAATAAAATCTTTAAAAAAAAAAAAAAAAAAAGAAGGAAATCCTGTCATATGCTACAACATGGATGAACCTTGAAGACGTTACGCTAAGTGAAATATGTCAGTCACAAAAAGACAGATATTGTATGATTCCACTTACATGAGATACCTAAAATAGTCAAATTCAGAGACATAGAAAGTTGAAGAGCGGTTGCCAAGGGATGATGGGAGAGGGGACTGGGAAGCTGTTGTTTAATGGGTATTATGTTTCAATTTTGCAAGATGAAAAGAGTTCTGCAGATTGCTGTACAAAACGTGAATATACTTTAACACTGCTGACCTGCGCATTTAAAAATGCTTAAGATGGTATTTTATGTTATGTATACTTTACCAAAATTTAAAAACTTTTTTTTTTAATTTAGCAGAGTTAAAACACTATATGCAATTATGATCCAAAGAAAAACTTCTGCACCTTAAAGGAGTGCAGTGTAGATTGAAAGGAAAGAGACATTACGTCAGGTTGGGGTGTGCAGCTGCATTCAAACTGGAGCATGTCAGATGGGCCTGTGAGAAGCAGAGATTCTAAATCAACCCTTGAGACATGAGGGTTGAAAAGAAGCTCCCTACACAGGCAATGTGCAAGAGAAGAATCCCAGAGGCCAGATGATGCTGAAAAGGTTCTTACTCTGCAGTCCTTTGTGAGGAAATGGGGTAATCCAAGTTAGAATGACAAGAGCAGAGGTAGGAAGGGGAACAGTGTTAGGTGGGAAATATAAATGTGCGGAGAGCTGAAGAAAGAGAACCGAGTTCACTGAGGGCAGAGTGAGGTATATAGAGTCTCAGAGAAAAGTAGGTGGTCACATGATCCAAAAACATTGAGCATATCATCGAGATGAGTTCAGAAGAAGGCCGTGAGAAGACACTTTCCTAAAGGTACCCCAGATATAGTAGTTAAAGGAAAGGAACATTCTGGGTGGAGTAAAAAGCGCAAGGAAAGACACAGTGATGGGAAAAGACTACTAGGAAATGAAGGTAGAGAGGAAGCTTATAGTCAATCATTGCGGGCGTGGGAGGTGGGAGGGGAGGGGGAGTATCTGCCAGGGTAAATATGTCACACTCATTGTTTTAGGAACATCTGTTGCCTTGAGAAAAATAGAATTGATAATCAACTTAAGTAATATCTCAGTTCTTTCACTTAGCTCAAATCTTATAATGATTAAACAGATCTGTCTTAGAAAAGAGCATTTAGTTGATATCTATTTCAGCCCATTGTTCAATTGACATGGCATGATGGGCTTTTACGCAGAATGGGATTATCAAGCTGTGAGTAAGTTTTCGTAGTGAGATCTCTCTGGACAACTAGGAAAGAATGCCCAGTTCAAAAGACACATCTGCCCCCAACTTCTTACATGATTTTAAATCCATCACTAACTGTTCAAACCTTAGCTTTCTTTTTCTGATAAATTCAGAAAAGACAAGATTTCTATACTGCTTTCTGGCTGGGAAGTTCTAAAATTCTATGATTGTCTCCAAGTAGAGGACTAGATGACTAAGAGTCAGGAATTCGTTCACAAGTGATATTTTCTTCCCTTTCTGAGCCCCAAAACCAACAGGAAGGTTTCCTAGAAAATTATTGTATCCTGACCTAATACCAGTAGTTATGAAACATCTTCCTCCCTGGAAAACACCTTCCAACTTGTCAGAGATGCCTGTAGATGATCAAGTATATATTTCAAAATTCTTTATGTCTCTTTGAATCAGAAAAGGCCAGACCCATGTTTCTGAAGAGTCATGGAAGAGGTTCATATCCCATAATGATAGGTGAAGCTCATCAACTTTCCCGTTTCTTTTAAATTTAGTTTTCTCAGTTTTTAATATTCTGAATAAACTCCTAGAACATTAGATGTGCACGTATACACACACACACACACACACACACACACACACACACACACGTTCACATTTAAGAATTAAGAATTTCCCGAGGTTCCGGTAAAGATGGCTGGGTAGGTAAATGCTGTCCTTGCCTCCTCTCACAACTACATCAGAATTACAACGAAATTACAGCATAATCATCACTGAGAATCGCCTGAAGTCTAGATGAACAGAGAAGCCTTATAACTAAGGACATACAGAAGAAGCCAGGACAAGATTGGTATGAAGAACAAAGATGCAGAACTGGCTGGTTCCACACGAGCATGTGATTAAAACTTGGGAGGGCTATCCTGGCTGCAGAGGCCTCCCCCTAAGTAATAAGGGGACCCAGTCCCACACCAAACTCCCCAGCCCAGGGCTCCAGTGCCAAGAAGACACGTCTCCATAACTCCTGTCTGTGAAAACCAGCGGAGGTTGTGGCTGAGGGAGACAAAGGGCAGCTACACTCCCAGGCACTCCTCTTAAAGGGCCCACATACAGACTTAATCGCTGATGGACTTACTCGCTCTGAGCTCCAGGGCTGGGGCAGCAGCTCAAAAAGCACTAGGGACATATGGGAAAGAACTGAATTATCTGGCTTCAAGGCAAGGGCTGGAGGGGCAGCTTTCTCCCAGAAAAAGTAATGGTAGGTGCCACTGTGCCTTTGTTGAGCTCTCTTCACACCCAGCATGCAGATATAGGCAGCCACCATATCTGAGTAGCCATCAACCTGCCTAACACTGTTTACCCCACCTTGGTGATTCCCTTAGACCCCACCCCACCCAAGCCGCTTACACTAGTTTTTCTGTACAAACGGCCTGTCTTGACTCATGCTGTGGACTTTCCTAAACTCTCTCAAGTTTCACCAGCCCAGGCAAGCAACATCTGGCCTTCGTGTGTCCCATTCCTCTTGCTGAGTAGCCTAGGTCCAGCACGAGTGGAAGTCAGCTTTGGTTCACACCTTGAGCTCTCCCAGTTACTGCAAGCCCAGCGCAGGTGACAACCATCTGCAGATCACTTTGTGGTGATATTCATATCAAGTGGCTAGGGCAGGGCACAGGCAATGGCTGACCTTGGCCTGCAACAGAGCCTCTCCAAAGTGGCCCCAAAAACAACACACCTGTGGCCAGCTTTAGACCAGAGTACCACTCAACCACCTCCATAAATGACACACCCAAAAGGCAGTCTGGGCAGGCACCAGAACCCTGCTAAAGCAAATCCTGCTCCCTGCAAAACAGCTCCTCCACTGTAGTCAGAGCCAATCCTCACAACCAAGCAGCTCAAGGGTCAATCCCTCCCACTGATGTACAAACAGCAACCAAGGCTCAACTACAACAGTAGGGCACAAACAACCCAAACAAGGGTCACACCTGGAACAACCTGGCCTAGGACCAGGGAGACTGTGCCACTGGGGCCTACAGAACACCTACTACATAAGGCCACTCTACTAAGACTGGGAGACATAGCAGCCCTACCTAATACACAGAAACAAATACAGAGAGGAAGCCAGAGTGTGGATATGAAAAACACATGTCCAGTAAAAGAACAGAACAAAGCTTCAGAAAAGAACTAAACAAAATGGAGACAAGCAATCTACAAGACACAGAGTTCAAAACACTGGTTAAAAGGATGCTCAATGGTCTCAGTGAGAACTTCAACTAAGAGATAGGAAATGCAACAACAGAGATAGAAAACATAAAAAAGAACCAGTCAGAAATGAAGACTACAATAACTGAAATGAAGAATACATCAGAGGGAATCAACAGTAGATTAGATGAAGCAGAGGATCAAAACAGCAATTTAGAAGATAAGGTAGCAGAAAACAACCAAGCAGAACAGCAAAAAGAAAAAAAAGAATCCAAAAAAATGAGGACAGCTTAAGGAGTCTCTGGGACAACATCAAGCATACCAACATTCGCATCATAGGAGTACCAGAAGAAGAGAGAACGGAATTGAATACGTAGTTGAAAAGGTAATGATGGAAAAATTCCATAACCTGGCGAAGGAATAGACCTACAAGCCCAAAGTGCTCAGAGAGCCCCAAACAAGATGAACCCAAAAAGGCCCACATCAAGTCACATTATAATTAAAATACCAAAGGTTAAAGACAAAGAAAGAATCTTAAAAGCAGCAAGAGAAAAGCAGTTAGTTACCTACAAGGGAACTCCCACAAAACTGTCAGCTGATTTCTCAACAGAAACTTTGCAGTCTAGAAGGGAGTAGCAGGAAATATTCAAAGTGATGAAAAGCAAGGACCTACACAACCAAGATTACTCTACCTAGCAAACCTATCATTTAGAATTGAAGGACAAATAAAGAGCCTCCCAGACAAGAAAGGGCTAAAGGATTTCATCAACACCAAAGTAATATTATAAGAAATGTTAGAAGTAGTTCTTTAAGAAGAAGAAGAAAGAAAAAGATCAAAAATATGAATAATAAAATGGCAATAACTACATATCTATCAACAATAACTTTAAATGTAAATGGATTAAACTCTCCAATCAAAACACTTAGAGTTGCTGAATGGATAAGCAAACAAGACCCTTACACATCCTGCCTACAAGAGAGTCACTTCAGATCAAAAAACACACGGCTTGAAAATGGAAACAAAAAAAGCTGAGGTAGCAATACTTACACCAGACAAAATAGACTTTAAAACAAAGGCTATATTGAGAGACAAAGAAGGACCCAGTAACCCCACTTCTGGGTATTTATCCAAAAAACCCCAAAAGATTACTTTGAGAGGACGTGTGCATCCATATATTCATTGCAGCATTGTTTATAATGGCCAAGATGTAGAGGCAGCCTGGGTATCCAGCAACGGATGAATAGATAAAGAAGAGGAGATACATATGCACGATGGAATATTACTTAGCCATAAAAAAGAATGAAATTTTGCCATCTGCAACAACATGGATGCACCTAGAAGGTACTATGCTTAGTGGAGTAAACAAGATAGAGAAAGACAAATGTCATATGATTATACTTCAAGGTGGAATCTAGAGGACAGGATAAACAAACAAATAAAACACAAACAAGCTCATAGATACAGAGAGCATTTAGATGGTTGTCAGATTGCGGTACAGGGCTAGAAGGATGGGTAAAGGGAGAGTGGGGATTGAGAAGTACAAATTGGTAGTTACAAAATAGTCATGGAGATGTAGAGTACAGCATGGGGAATATAGTCAGTAGTATTGTAATAACTATGTATGGTGTTGGATGGTACTGGATTTATTGGGGTGATCACTTTGTAAGTTATAGAAATGTCTAATCACTGTGTTGTACACCTGAAACTGATATAATGTTGTATGTCAACTGTAACTGAAAAATAAAACAATATTAAAAAATAAAAGTAATGTAAAAACTAAGAATTTCTTTTGGTTTATCTACCATCTGGGGCTATCCCTGTAGTGTTCCCCTCTCTCTACATATATAGATTAAATAAAGACAGCTATACATATATTACATTTATTTATAACAAGAGCCACTCTCATAATTGATAAAATAATATAAAGTAAACAACATCTTCCTGTTCATTATTTTCTTTGTTGTCTCAAAAAGTCATTTGCTTTGTTTCACATTTAGTAGCTGTTATTGATAAGGTTGGGATAATACCACCGGAGAATTGCCTTCATTCCAGCAAGAGAACATTCTTAGAATATGCCCATAGACTAATACAAAATGTACAGCTTGCCCAACATGAATTACAGTGATAGGATTAGGCCCAAAGGGAGCTATGACAACTCTCTACAAGTAACTGAAAGGTGCAAATGGCAAGGAGGGAAAAGAATTATTTAAAGAGGTCCGAGGTGTATGTGAAGAGGGATTAAATTAAGCAAAGGAAAATTCAGGTTTTATATCAAGAAAAAAAAATCCTAATGGCAATATGTTAAAAGAATAGCTTCCCGAGAAATGTGCTGGAAGTCTCAAGGCTGGAGGGAATTTTAACTGTAAGTGAAACAACACCGGAAATAGACCATAAGGAGGAATCCTATGCCAGGTAGAGAAGAGCATGTTGACCCATCAGCTTTTACATTTTCTGTTTCTATAGCCCTACGGATTCTTCTGAAGGAAAAAGGAGATTTAAAACTAAGAATTAGACTCTTAAACATGACACTGGAGATATGTGCTCTCTCTATTTACCAAAAGACTACCTACGTGGGCTTCCCAGACGGCCTACTCATCTACTATGATACAGTATGTGAAAATATTCTGCAGACAAGTACTATTTAGGTATAAAAACAATAATAATGGCCATCGTTTGCTGAGTAATTATAATATGGCAGGCACCCTGCCACATGCTTTACACATGTCAAGGCATATATGTCACAAAAACACATGAGGTTTTAGAAATGAGGAAACCGAAGTTTACTATGTGCCTAGAGTCAGTACGTAGTAGACCTGAACACACGTAAGTCGAGTGCAGCTCCTGAGCTCTCAGTTCCTGAGCTATTATTAACAAAAAGGCAGCCAGGAAAGTCCAAACTAAAAGGACAGCCAATCTTTTCCTTGATCTTCCCCAACCTGGAGTACTGTGAGGGAGGTTATTCCTCCCCAGGAGCAGGATTAAACCATGAGCTTATTTTAAGTTGGCCCATTTCAGCTACAGGTCTCAGCCAAGTTTGGATTTGTAATTTAGCGGAAAAGAAACTTTTGAAGCAGCCTTTTGATTCAATTCCTGTGACCCTTGTGAAATAAACCTTCTTAAGACTGAGTTATGGTATCAATTTGTTTCAATTCAACAAATATGTACACTCTTATGTTCTCAGGGGGCTCATACCTAGCAGGGGATCAGATCAGGTCTTCCCCAAAGTCGTTGAAAAGGGCACCCTGGGCACAAAGTTGCAGAAGCAGAGAAAAGAATAGGGCTCAAGGAAGTAGACAGGAAAACAAAGAAATGGAGGGTGTAGCCAGGGGTCCAGGCAAATTAGAATCAAGACTATTCATTTCTTCCACACGTGTGCAGAGATTTGTTGAGTGCCTACTATGTGCCAGGGACTAGGAGTCAATGGTATTTCAGACTTGATGGGGATTACAAAGTAATCAGAAGACAGGTAGTACACAATAGGTGTTCTGAGAGAATAAGACTGCAAACAGCTACACGTGGGCCTCCTAGAGGAAAAAAACCCTTAAGGTAGGAGGGAGAAGAGGCGAGGAGGGGACTGACTCCAGACAGAAAACATGGGAATGCCAGAAAACATGGGAATGGCCAGAGAGGAAAGGCGCTCGGTCAACCCCAGGAATCGAGCAAGTGGGGCTGGGCAGAGTGCATGAGACGGGGCGGGCAGTGAGGGCTGAAAAGCTCAACACAGGCAAATTAAAATCGCAGTGTAGGCGCAGAAAGCACTTTGAAGTCCATTCTAAGGGCTTTGGGAAACTACTGCCAGCTTTTTGAGCATGGACTGATTTGGTTCAGGGACAATAAAATGCCATGGTTAATGCCAAGGTCTTCTGAGTCAGACATATATCCTGTGTTCTAATCTCAGCTCGGCCACTTATTTAGTATGTGACCACACTAGATAAATATGACCCATAGATAACATGGTAAAAGAAAACAAAGTCAATACCTACATCTCCTAAGGTTGGTCGGAAGGATTAAGTACGCTGATGGTAGGAAAGCACGTAACTCCTGTTGGGGCATGCTGTGGGCCGTAAGGAGGACAGCCAGCCTCAGGAGGGGACTGTCCGACACGGCGGGGAAAGGGAACCTTGGGCAGGTTACTCAAGCTTCTCCTCAGAGCCTCGGCACCTTCACCTGAAAAACATGTTCTAATCGCATGGGTTTCTTTTTGAAAAAGCACTGAGAAAAAGGAACAAAATTTGCCTAGTTCATAGTAAGTTCTCAATAAATTATCGTCATCCTTATTATATTGCTAAGAATCAACCACAAAATGTTATACTTTCAACATGTTTCTCAGAAAAAGAACTGGATGTCCCACTATTACCATTCCTCCTATATCATATATATACATATTACTGTCACTCTTCAACGCTTAGAATACTTTACCAACATTGTTATCTCTTCAGTCTTTGAAATACCCATGAGATTCATAGGTACAAATAAAAACACTGAGGCACAGGGAGACTAAAACTGCATTAGTATGGGAAGGAAAATGTAAGTCATCAGAGTTCAACTAAAACGTTAAGTGCTGCTTTATAAATAATGTGTGTGTGCGCGCGCATGTAAATATATATGCATATATATTTACACACACACATTACACACACACACACACACACACACACACACACACACACATTTATTATTAAGGCACAACTGCTGCAGAGTGAAATACCAGAACCTGGAAACAAGGCTCTCCCGTGCTTTTGTCTCTAATCACCTAGTGTCCTAGCGGGCTAGCAGGGTTCCTTCCAGCGCCCTTGCCACAGTATGAATGGGACAGTCGAGAAGGAAGTTTGGATCTCTGGAAACCCATGCCCAGAATTACCATGAGTTTGGTTCAGCATCCACTGCCTCACAGCGTCTCCAGTTACTAGCAAAACAGACACTTTGGGGCAAGTAAGTTTTTTAACTAAGTATCTTTTTTTTAACTAAATACTTTACCTGTTTGATTCAGCGGAGCTAGAGGTTGAGCTCGGCGCTCAAACCCTGTTCTGAAGTGCATCTCCCTTCTTGCTGCAAGAGCACCCTGCACTCTTGGCAGTTAATGAAACTGATTCCCTGCTCAATTTTATAATTTTATGCTATCTGCCATTCGTGTCACGTGGAAGGGGCCTAATAAGGGTTTGCTGATTCAGTGAAGGGCTCCATCATCCCAATTTCTCTAGGCACAACGTACAGGTTACTTTTCCTATATGTATGAACAGATAGGAAGAAAAACAAAAAGGCAAAAGAATGTATTTGATCTCCTCCTTCTCTCCCCACCATCCCCTTTTCTCTCCAACCCTCTGGAGTTTCCTCTCCTCCTTTTCCCTCCCCCTCCCCCTCTCTGTGTTTTAAAATTTTTTTAAATCATTCCACAAAGAGATGAAAACTGATGTTGTCCAGTCTGGTTATGGTGGCTCCCCCTGACCAGGTGGAGCTCTATAAGCTTGTCTCGGTGGATGGCTGGGCTTACAGGAACCAGCTCCCTGCCCAGAGTTGTTGATTCTGACCAGAACTTATTACCCAACCCCTGCTATGCTGGAGGACTCCAGCGTTTTACCTCACTACCACTAAAGAAAAGGAGCCAGGCTTTTTCAAACAAACAGAGCAAAAGCCCAAACATCCCCAAACTCTTAACTTTTTACTAGGGTTATAAAACCCTTAGTTAAATAAACAAACAATTAAGAGATAGTAACACAATGGACAATACCTTTTGCCTTAGAAAGAACAGACAGCACAACAAGTCCTGAGCTAGTACATGTAAACAACCACTTCTGTCCACCTCCACCGGTATTTTCACTACTCCACCCTCAATTCATGGGGGTCTCCACACCCCTTCCAAAAGACCTGCTCTGAAAACAGGTGGGAATTATAGAGAACCAGTTAGCTCACAGATAGAATGGAAATTGTTTTTAAGAAAACAGCAACAGCTTAAGGCAGATACTTTTCCCTGGGGTTATACATTCCTGTAGTATAGTACCCTTTTATAGGGACTCCTGTGTTTTAAAATGTCTTTCCTCAGCAATGAATGATTCTTTTCCCACTTTGTTACACTACTCAAAGGCTACTAATTAGCTTATTGAAATAACAGAACTTTTCTTAAGAAAATACAAAAACACCTGGGTTAAAATCACAAAGTGATATACTACTACACCCCTAATAGAATGGCCAAACTCAGGAACACAGATGCCACCAAATGCTGACAAGGCTGTGGAACAACAGAACCCTTATTCATTGCCGGTGAGAACGCAAAATGGTGCGGCCACTTTGGAAGACAGTTTGGCCATTTCTTACAAAACTGAAGAGAGTCTTACTATAGGATCCCAATCCTGTTCCTTGATATTTACCCAAAAACATCGAAAACATATATCCACACAAAAATGTGCACATGGATGTTTATAGCAGTTTTATTCCTAATTGCCAAAACTTGGAAGGAACCAAGATGTCGTTAGTAGGTGAATGGATAAATCCTGTGGTACATGTACCATGGAATATTAGTCAGTGCTAAAAAGAAATGAGCTGTCAAGCCATGAAAAAACATGTAGGAACACAAATGCATACTACTAAATGAAAGAAGCCACTCTGAAAAGCCTACATACTGTCCGATTCCAATTATATGACATTCTGGAAAAGGCAAAACTACGGAGACAATAAAAAGATCAGTGGTTGCCACGGGCTGGGGTGGGTGGTAGGGATGAATGAGCAGAGTACAGAGGATTTTTAGGGCAGTGAAAATACTCTGTATGATACCAAAATGATAAGGACATGTCATTATACGTTTCCAAATCCATAGAATGTACAGCCCCAAGAGTGAACAGTAATGGGAACTAAACACTAGGCGATTATGATGTTAATGTAGGTTCATCGATCGTAACAAATGGACCACTCTGAGAAGAGATATTGATAATGGGGCAGGCTGTGTATGTGTGGGGTTGCAGGTACATGGGAAATCTCCATACCTTCACCTCAGTTGTGCTGTGAATCTGTAAGTGCCCTAAAATAGACTCGTAAAGTCTTAATTTAAAAAAAAAAAAAAATCTGGGAAAGTTAAGACTGGGTTGGCCATTCACATTGTAGCATGAGTTTGCTGCAATTAGCAGTTCCTTTGTCATTTGACAAATACTTACTGAATATCTACTATGATCAAAGAAAAATATGACCTCTGCCCTCATGGAACTCGTGGTTAAAAAAAAAAGCAATAAACAAGTTAATCAAAATTAACTTCAAGGTGAAATATGAGCACATTGTTAACTTAGCTAATATGGATCACACGTAAGAAACAGGAGTTCTGCCCAGAGCACAGGGCAAGTACAAGAGGGGGTACTTGTGCCTGTAGAGATGACTCAAAGGCTACCCCAGAGTTCAGGATGGGTTAAGCACCTGACATGCCATGAGACCTACAGAGAGAGTTAGGAAATGGAAAGTGTTTGAGGAGGGGAACCAAGAGATTGCCAAGAAGGAGGTTTGCCTATTTCAAACTTTTTCTGAACATCAACTCAGATACTTTTGGTGGATACTTGTGAAATGGGGGGAGAAGAGGCGGTGGGAGGGAGATGGCAGTGTTAGAAGTAGCAGTGAATTATCTCCTCTTCTGTTTTGTAATTATTGGCTTGGGCAATTCGCAATAAACCACTAGTTGGATACTGTTTTAGATTACAAGAGTATCTTATCACAAATCTCAAATCTCTTAAAACCAAGCTAAGAATGACTCTCATTGATCCCCAGGCCAAAGGTGTATAAATGCATCTAGAATTGGGAGGTAATGTTGACACTTAAACTCCAGTGTCTAACACGTGGGAGATACGAATTTCATCCAGCCTTCAAACTAGGGATTCTTACCATGATCGAGTTACATTATCTGATTGATGAAAAAAAAATTAGTTTAATAATTTTCTTAACCTATCTACAAATTGATTGAATAGGTTATTAGAATTTTCGTTAGAATATCAAACTAATGACTGTGATACTATAACTGTTTAAAATTTAATAGAGCTGAAAAATTTTTCATGTCATAAATTGTTTTTATCTCCAAAATGTTTTACTCTTTCCAGATAGATACATTAAAAAGTACTGGTAACCTCATCATTATGATGTATTAAAATCAGATACCTGGTTGAAACAGTTTCCAACTTTCTAAACTCTTTGGGCCTCAACTACTCCTTATAATATGAAGCTAATATAATACCACCTAATTTGGAAAACTATGAAGATTTATTGAGTGGTTAGGATATTTATTCCTGCTATTTTTACTCTGCCATTTTGTTCCAACAATTTGAATCTGAGAATGTTGAGAACAAACATGTTAAACAGAATGTCGTCGATACTGATGAATTTTTATCATTAAAGAGTTTTAAGGAGTGGGCGGACGAGTGGCTCAGTCAGTTGGAGCACAAGCTCTGGGCAGCGGGGCTGCCGGTTCAATTCCCACATGGGCCAGCGAGCTGCGCCCTCTGCAGCTAGGGTGGGGTCAATGAGCTGCCGCTCAGCTCCCGGGTGGCCAGATGGCTCAGTTGGTTGGAGCAGTGTGCTCTCGGCAGCCGGTTCGACTCCCACAGGGGATGGTGGGCTGCGCCCCCTCCAACTAACAGCAGCAACTGGAACTGGAGTTGAGCTGTGCCCTCCACAACTAAGATTGAAAGGACAACAACTTGACTTGGATGGAGCTGATGAGTCCTAGGAAAAACACACTACTGTTCCCCAATAAAAAGTCCTGGAAATACACACTGTTTCCCAATAAAGTCCTGCTCCCCTTCCCCAATAATATCTTAAAATAAGTAAAAAAAAGAGTTTTGAGGAGTGAATCCAACCGAGTTGTTAAATTCCTTTATCAATTTCTTATATATAGCACAAAATACTCTGTTTTCTATTTTCATTCTTATTTCACGGCAATTGTTTTCACTAGGATCAACTCATTTTTATTAAAATTACGTAATGATAATTTGATTCATTTATCAATTTTTGTCCATATCAAACATATTGTGAGTTTTCCTGTAAGATTAATATTCTTACCAAGTTCCATTTCCCTGGTTCAAATTTTGAAGAATACCATTTGGTCAAAAAGATCTCATTCTTGTGTCAGTTTTACTCAAAGCCAAATTTTATGGAGGGTCACTTGTGCCATCATCAGGTTTATTTTTATGTTGATTATTTCTTCCAGGAATTTTCATTATTAACTAAACAAAAGCGTGGAAGTTCTATTTATTGTTAGCTAAATCAAGGGACTATCGTTAGATATTTTGTGAGACAGAGAAGAAAATGGGGAGAACAAAGGGGAAGAAGCTGAGGGAAGGGAGTGGTGAAGGAGGGGAGAGAAATAGGGATGAAATGAAAAGGAAAAAAACACAGACAAAGGAAAACAGAGTGTAGCAGAAAGGAAGAGAGGAAGCGAGTCTGCAGGAAGTACCTTCCTCTCAATTCTGCTGTGAACCTAAAACTGCTCTAAAATAAATAAAGAGATAAATTTAAAAAAATAAAGTCTGCAGGCAAAGTCACCGCATATTCCTGGGGAATGAAATAACAGAGGCCAAGTGTCATCAGGCCAAAATAAACAGCTTCATTAAATGAGATAATAACAGGTTTGTATTATTAGGTTGATTATTATTGTTGCTGCTATTATTATTATTATTATTATTATTATTATTATTATTATGTTTTATTAGGTTATCTTCCAAAACGGTGTTAGAAGCCAACTGTCATTCATAACATGCACTTTTTTTTTTTTAATTTTTAAACAAAACTCTACATTTCAGTTAGTTTCCAGGACCACCTCCATTCCCTCATCTCATACACACTCACACACAAACACATCCACACACAAGCGACTACTTAACTCCTGGTGTGCTGCACTCTCATGTTCAACATACTTGTTTAGGTGTTGACTCTTGGGAACAATGCATGTAGAGAGAAAAGGGGAGGCCAAAGAACAAGAAGGAAGAGGATAATTAGATATTTACCTCTCCCTTTCTTGGACGGAGGACTGGATCTAGGTAGATTTTATATAAATGATGATACCATATACGGTGCCGTTTTCTTTCCTGAACTGACTGTTACCTAGTTTCTCTCTCCCCGTGACATTAGAAGCCTCATACTACCCTTAGACCTCCATCTAAGACACTCGATCCAGGGAGATCCAGGCAGAGTTCCGCAGATCAATCCTCTCATCCATCAGGCCTTCCCATTCAATTGTTCAATCCCCTCAATAACAACTGATCTCCAGCTTTGAAAGGAAAGGAATCTGATTAAATCAATTTCCACTGATTTGTAAATGACTAATAGCAATTTAGCCCTCTCAAGGCACTTTAAAAATACCATGAATCTTAATAAAGTTTAAATCCCTATAACATGTTTAAAAGATTAAGGAGTTAGAAAAGAAATTTTGACAGGTAGCCACAATATAAGCAGGCTGGCCCTACTGGGAAGCTTCCCTTACTCCAGTTCCATACGCTCAGATGTTTAAAAGGTCAAACATTTGTTTACAAGAGTGAATGTTAGCGGCGGTAACAGGAGGGCCTCTGTGATTTGTAGTGAAATGGACAAATGTGGCTATTTTGAGATGTAGCCTGGGATACAAGTTAAGAGCTCAGATTCTGGAGGCAGTTTGCCTATGTTCAAATTCCAGTATCACCACTCACCATTTACACGACTTTGGACAAATTACTTAACCTCTGTTCCACAGCGTCCCCATCTCTAAAATGGGAATAATAATAATAATAATAATACCTAAATCAGATTATTATAAAAGGTGTGTATAGTACTTAGAAATAGCTTGGAACATAGAGAGCATTATATAAATATTTGCTACAACTACTTAGTACAAATGGATTGTTCATAAGTTATACAAATTTTAAATTAGCTAGGTTACGGCTGCTTGCTTTAATTTTTTTAAAAGTTTCAATCACAATGGTACATCATTCAGAGCCATTGTTGTAAGAAGTCCGCCACATTGCCATAATGGTTCATTTGGGATTGGGTTGATTATAGTTCCCTATTATTAATAACAAAAACAATAAAAAATACTAGGTAGAACCACAGAACTTCAGGGCCCTCGTATTTCAAAGGTGCCACTCTACAGATAAGGACCTTGAAGGCCAGACAGATTACATAACTCATACAAGCACACAGGCACAAGTGGAAGATCTGAACATGGAATTCCCATCTCCGTTACCCGCTGCCTTTTTTTGCTTCCAAAGAGTGAGGAAAGAACTTTCTAGCATGATGCAGAGACCTGGATGCTTTGGCTTCGTAAGTCTCTACTACAGAAGTTACCAACCCTGTGGTGAAGCGATTCGTTTGCTGTTAAGGGATTCCTGTGTGTGTGGCAAAACCAAGAAACCAGCAAATTCACAAGAAATCCCTCAGCACGGTCCACAGTCATGGTGGTCATTTCAACCTGGTTTAAGAGAAACGGGGAATACCTTCCTAAGCAGACGCTGCATGGCCAGAGAGCAGTCTCTCTTAACTTCTGAAGTCTGTTCCTCAAATCGTCCTATAGTCAGCTGATTCTACTGCGCTGCCATCAAACTATATAAAATGGAAACTATTACCATATTGTTGAAGACAATTAGAATAAACACATAGTATTTATTAATGGTAGTGGTATATAAATAAAATTTTACTGATAGAGTATTTTTCAAAGACTACATATTATTGAAAAATGGAGAACCTACTACCATCACAATGAGAGGAGGGATAGTCTCATTGGAAGGAAAATGTAACAAAGTTCAACATAGCCAAAGAATCTACTTATATTTATGATACAGTTGTGGGCAGGTACTTTGGAATAATGAAGAAATACTTGCATACCGCCAGACATTCAATGCAAAATTCTTGGGGCATTCCTCAGACTTGTTTTCAAAATGAAATAAGATGTTGTGTCTAGTGGATGGGAGAGTTGTCATTTGAATATATTTACAGCATCTTAAAGTCTGTTGTGGGACTTACGGCTTGTTCCCTCGATTTCTTCCTCTTTGTTGTATATTTAACTTTATGTCTGTCAGGCATAGCAAGTACTTCAGTATCTTACTGTTCAACCAAGCATCAGAGCACAGAGAAAAAAATGTTCCAACCCCAAAGGGGGAAAAAAATCGGAAAGAAAAAAGAAAAAGAGAAAAACTTACAAACCTTATCTGGGCTTTCATTCAAAACAAATTCTTTATCCAACCTATAAAATATTGCCAAAAAAACTTGCTACGGTGCAAACACTCAATCATCAAGGAACTGAAAAATTTACAGTGGATTTCCTGCCGATTTGTGGGGCTACTAGATCCTGCTGTGATAAAACTCACAAGAGTATGACAGACATTTGAGTAAACCTTCTATCATGTAACTGAGGTTTTGCAAAGGATGAACTTTGAAATTTCTTTCAATACAGCTTGTAGAGCAGAAAAAAAAAAGAAGAAGAAGAAGAAGAAGCTGAAGCCAAGGATATCACTATAAGGGAGACAATCTAGAGCTCTCGTTGGCTGAGTAGTCCAGACGGACCCAGACTTGTGACCAAATGAAAATAAACTCACAGAATCTTTCCACTTTGATTTATAGGCCACCCAGGCAAGCGTTCATGCAGTAATGATGTTATGTGCAATGTATCCACCCATTTACTCTTAAGATAACAAAGATTATTAACCAGACAACAAGAAACACATCTTACTTTCAAAGTAACAAATTTGATTACGAACACTACCTACACATGCATTCTCAGAGACCTACATTCTCAGAGACTTCCCTCTCTCTCTCCTCCTCCCCCATCAGCCGAGGTTTAGCGTTCTGCACTAGGGCCAATGGGCTTTCCTGCCAAACAAATATAAGCAAAGGAAGGGGAAACAGGTCACAGGGCTAGACTGACCAGGACTGCCTACGCCACGGAGACAGGAAGCTCGGGCCTCCAGGGGTGACCCTTTTTGCAGCTGTGCCCTTCCCCTTGACACATGAGCGCCAGCACATGCAGTGATCCATGAAGACAGTGTGAGGGGAGTGAGAGAAAGGTGATGAGTTGACAGCATCTGCTAAAAGACGTCCAGGGAAGCTGCTATTGATGGTGGAGAAGCACAAAGTTTGGCAATCAGCCACCAGCACCATGTGCGAAAAGAGCTTACTTTTAAGGGCATAAATTTTAAAAGCAAAATTTAAAAAATGGAAGTGGAAAAAGCAGAGAACGTTTCTTTTTAGTCCCAGCATACAGGTAAACTTTGCCTTTGAGGCTAACTCAGGGCCCCACAGAAAATGATCTGAGTATCAGACCAGGGACATTCACACCCTCCCCACACGACATGAGGGGCTTTATCACTACTCTTCCTTATCTTCCTTCCCATCCTCCTACCCCAGTCATAAAACCGCTACCTTCACGTTTACCCTGCAGATAGAAAAATATTAATTTAAGGCATATCAAAACACATTTTATAATGTATAAATATAATACCCAATAGACTCCTGAGAGATATACAATATTAATCCCACTTGTGAAGGCCTTAATATTAGCTCTTTCCTCTTGGGAAGAATTTAAAATCCCACAAAAGCCCTTGATTTATTTCCTTCCTACACAACAGCAACAAACACTCGCATAATTTTTAAGCAATGTAAAATATCACCTAATGCTGAATACAGAGAGAGAGAGAGAGAGAGAGAGCGAGAGAGAGACAGAGAGAGAGAGCTCTCTACTGAGAATGGATACTTGGACAGTGAAGGAAGTACTTAGGGGTCTCCTTTCCCTCAACATATGAACATAATGCACTAACGTTACCTGCCTAGTTCAAGGAGAAGAGAGCTCACTGAAACCAAAATGTGTTTAATACACATCTTATGCTTTACTTTTACGTTGCCTCTTCCAAAGGTTCGTTAATATGGACATACACACACACACACACACACACACACACACCACATACACATACATATAGACACAGGGTGCCAAAAAATGTATACACATTTTAAGAAAGGAAAAACTATAGTAAAATTGAAACAATATATACTACAACAAAAGATGAATACAAGTCATATGTATACATTTTTACGCCCCCCCACTATATGTCAGTCTCTTTTATATCTATGAAGAAATTAGTGCAGTCCTATTAACTCATTTAATAGGACTCATTTAATAAAAGATACATTTAATTCACATTAATGTTACATCCAGAAAACATACAATTAGTGATTATTAATCCCAAACTGAGAGTTAAATGGATCTGGAGATTATGATTAATATAAAGGGTCGACTGCATCAGAATGTCTGAAAAAAAGGTATATTATCATTATATATTCATTCTAAGCTAAAGCCCATCAAATATTATAATCTTTTCACCTTCCTTATTCATTCTATCATTGGATATGCTGGCTTTAACAGAAAGTTACTTTCCTATCACCCATTCGGCTATTTTTTTCATCTTGTAGGAAGTAAGAGAAAGGTTGGCTTAGGGCAACACGAAAAGACAAACAAAACCCAAATTGAATTTAGTTTTCTAAATTAGCCATTATTAGTGGGTCACATCAAAGTGGAACTCAGAGTCTCCACTTTCAAGTAAGTCAAGTAAGATGTACATAAACCTTTGTACTCACACACACCTGAGTGACAAAAGGCTCTGTGGAAGAATGGAAATGTGTGTCTAAAGGCTTTTCCTTATTTTTTCATGGAGAACATAGGAAAAGAAAGTATTTCATCAGCACTATTATTTTGTTTCAGCTCAGGATCAGAATAACTAAGTTAATATCTGTACTATATTTTTATGGGTGAAAACACCACACCAAGTATAAATATTACTGAAGCCACAATTATCTCGAAGTAACAATCATCCATGATGGCACAGAAGAGGAAAGATTCAAAGATGATCAGGCCTTCAGAAATAGGAAGAAAGAAATAAGGGGGAAAAAATTAGCATGACTTAACTTTCAAAATATTTTTCAAGGATGCTACAATCTTCCATTAAAATTAATGTGCTGGTAGATTTCCCTACACCCACAATCCAGTTAAAATACAAGATCCATCATATCCAAATTTTGTGACAATGGTAAGTCTTCTGCAATCTGCGTGCAAATTATGAAATAAGGAAAATGTACTTCTCTACCTCCATCATTTGGAAAATGACACCTTTTAAGTCAATAATGCAATACTTAGAGAAAATGGTGCCACAGCAAAATATGACAGCACAGGCGATGCAAATTACTACTAAAATGGAGAGAATCGCTATTCACGTACCCAAAGGTGTGGTATTTGCAATATTCCCTACAACCTGTATTTTGAACAGCACTTCAAATATCAGCCCTCTGTAGAGAATCCAAGTCCATGCATTAGTGATTTTTCCATGCTACTCCTTAATAGATGCCTCAACAAATAACAAAGAAGAAAAGATATGGGTTTCTATCTCCTCTAAGCAAAGAGGAGATTGAAGTATATATATTTAAACCCCATTCTTGTATCCATTGTTCTCCTTTAGGGGTCTGGTCTCTCATCAATTGGAAGAGATTTGTGCTACTAAGTCCCATTAATACTAATGCAGGTACTTAACGCCCTATCCTACCACTGCCCAAGACTACACAGACCACTGCCTGTTTTACAGACCCACAGAGCCCAGCTTCACTCGTGATACAACTGAAGAGTGTCTTGCAACTTCATCCCTTAATTGAGATCCTAGCATATGGCAAGGATCCAAGGCCCTTGCTCAGGTTGTTTATGTTTCAATACTTTCAAGTCACTTACTGGCTAGAAAAGAAATTGTTCTGTGATTTAAAGTGAAAGCAGTCAGCTTGCTGCTCCTAATTGCCCCCCTTCTCCTCCTCCTCTTCTTCTTCCTTTTTAATCTCTTTCTCTTTTCCTCCACTTTTAAAAAAAATAAGAAATGACTGTAACCATGGATCCTCTATAGACTTGCTCGCCACTGTGAATAGTTATGATAATGTGATGTCATAAAACAGGTCATTTTTTTACAGTAGGTTGGCTTCAGTTACTTTATAACTCAGTTATTTTATTAACTTTTACTTATCTTTCTCTTTTTCTAAACTTTTAGTCTCTACAAATCTCAAGGAAAAACTACCTAAATCGAGAGGAAATGGAGAGGAGAGGGGACAACGATGGAGCTTAATTTTCCTTCTGAAATCAAATAAAATATAGCAGCTGCTGCTGTTACCATAATCAGTCATACCACCCATGGCTTCTATAATCAAAATATCCCTGAAAAGGTAAAGAGGAGTAGTGAGGAAGGAGTGAGGAACGGAAGAGAGAGCAGCATTGTTTATAAAACAAGAACCAACTTTGTGTAAGAGGATTACATCAATCAAAGTTATTATGTAATTAGTTTGGACACACAGACAAGTTATAAAAATATACTACAGCATTCTACAATAATGATCTCATGCATTTCAACATATGTTAGTATAACTACAGCCTTTGGCCCGTTACCAATACGACGGTGGTTTTTGTGAAAAAGAGTCTTGGAGAGTATTTATTCTTGACCAAGTTCTGTATGAATGACTTAGAACTCATTCAAAAACAAATGTCTTTTGCTTCTCTTGAAGTTAATAGGCAGCAAAAAACTTCACAACGGATGGGCGGCAGAATTTCCTCTTTGATAACCAGCCAGGGGAAAAACTTGTTATGCAGAGGAATAGACAACACATCCTTGTATAACAAACATACATTTTAAACAAAAACAAGGTCACATATGGTTGTGATGTGGTATTCGACCAGAACACTTCTGATTGACGTGTATATGAATACCGTGAGGTGGAATGTAAATAGAAAATGTTTCAAACCCAAGTGTTTTAACTTCGCATTATGGAAAACAATAAATACTGAATAATGTAATACAAGGTATTTCTATCTTGAAGTTCTAATGACTAACCACTTGTGCTCTGCTTTTGTGGTTTATAATGTCACCAGAACCCTCCATGGAATTATATATAGAATAAATGATAGGCAATGTTGAATTACAAGGCTATCAGGCTATCATACATAAAGTAAGTACCTAATATAGCCTTATAAATTACAGGCCTTTATGGTCTAGCATTTTACAGCATAATGTCACAAACTGCAGTGATACAATATATTGATAAAGGATATGATATCACACTAGGTTTCAAAAAAAATGTCCCTGGCACTACATTAGAGCCAAATTATTTCACAGAATCACACGCTCAGAGCTGGAAGGATCCTTGGAGGACGTCACGCTCAATGCTCCCCCACAGTCACCACCCAAAGGCAGACATCCCCTCGTCCCTTCTCTGTGGCTCGGACAGATGGCGGTCCTGCCTCTAACATTCCCAGCATTGAAAAA
The DNA here is from genome assembly GCF_004115265.2 of Rhinolophus ferrumequinum. Classification (NCBI taxonomy): domain Eukaryota; kingdom Metazoa; phylum Chordata; class Mammalia; order Chiroptera; family Rhinolophidae; genus Rhinolophus; species Rhinolophus ferrumequinum. The sequence goes on from NC_046302.1 coordinate 21,354,868, forward strand.
AATCGGGCGAAATGTCAGACAAATGCCTCAAATGTATGCATGTAATAAAAACACACCACTATTGAGTAACAAATGTAAAAGTTAAATGCTCACATTGTAGCTGGCACACACACACACACACACACACACACACACTCTTTTACTGACTCATTTTTTATAAGGAATGTTAAGAGCTGGAAGAAGAAGAGCAAGACTTCTTTCTAATAGCGCTTTGGATCTCTTCCTTTCATGTGTTTCTGATACAGTAATCACTAGCTGATGGGATTCTATCCCCTTATTCAATCCCAGACACACACACAAAATCGAGTCCACAACTATACACCACACGATTCTGAAGGACTCCAGGCAGCTTTCAAAGTGAGAAACAAAGAAGGAAGACACACTGAAATCCACAGCCAGTACTTGTGAGATTTTCCGCAAACTGGAAGAATCACATTGCTATAAGCCTCACTGGGGTCTGACCAACTGTGCTCTGTGTGCAATTTAAAACACAAGTAAATTGTATTGACCCACTGAGAAGAATGAGGTTCTCCCAGGCTTTCAGAGATATATTTGTTTCAAATTTAGTAGTTTGAAGGGGTGATCAGGGTAATACATATTAACATAAACCACAGATCAAATCACCTCAATACGAGGGCTGCTAAGAACTATCTCCTTCTCCCATCACCCAAATCCACTCCTGCCCATACTATCAAGTCTTCACTTACATTCATTCTGAGGAACGCATTCTTCACACCTGTACGTTGCCCTCGTGTTTTTACTTCCTGGTTATGAAATTTCTTTTCTATCCTATCAACAAACAATGCACATAGGGGTGAAGAGTCAAGACATACTCGTATATAAGTAACTGTTCCACTTATATAAGTATATAAGTAATGTCCCACGCTCGTATGGCATAAATTGGTTTGTGCGGTACATTATCTGCAGAAACTCTCTCATGGTCAAGCAGGGGTAGAGAATAATGAAAAGCAAAGAGCAGCCTCAAACATGTGAGGAAAATATCCTTTAGGTAAACCGACTTTAATTTTGTTCTTGTTATTCAACACAAATACTAAAGGAACTTTCCCCTCACTCTTGCACACAGAAAGTAAGCAGGAGGGTCTCACTTTCTGTCTCAAAGCAACTTTTGGCCCAAATTAACTTTGCTGACTCAAATTGTGAGTCACAAAGTTTATTCCATAAGATATATTTTATGGACACACAAAATGTGGAAAGTAGTAAAGGTTTACTAAAGGACTTGCTCTATGTAGTGTTAGTAAGGGCTAACATTTACTCCACACTTACTGGGCATGACCCGCGTACATTCCTTCACTTCTTAAGGGAATCCTACGAGAAGGGTCCTATTATTAGCACCATTGCACAGATACAGAAGCACAGAGGGGTTAAGTAACTTCCCTAAATCACACAGCGATTAAGATGTGGACCTAGAAATTGTATTCAAGCAATCTGACTTTCCTTTTTTAAACGCTATGTTAAAGCGTCTTACCAAAATGACTATGTGTGGCACACTCTAAGAGGCTTGTGACTGCCCACTGCAGTTTGTATCTTATCAGGCAGGTGGTTATAATAAAGCATGTGGTCAAAAATAACAGAAGGAATTATACGCGGTACTTAATCAGCATTTATTAGAATCCTGCTGGCCTAAAACTAGCACAAAAAATTCCTCTCACATCCTGGGCAATGGTTTTTTTACCTTTTGTTAACATGGAATTCTGTTTTTAAGACTCTTGAAAATAGCCGTTGCACCCTTCCTGAGAGAATAAGTACATTTTTAGGAAGTCCCTCCCCACTTTAGGACTGCAGAACAATTCTGTTTACAAATCCAAGGGTTTCTAAAAAAACTCCTCGGCTGCTTTCTAGAGTTTGGAAGGTAAAATTGAGAACACTGAACACCTCTGAATATATTTTTAACATTTCTCCCAGCTAAAACTTCCAAAAACTTTACTTTGGTGGCATCAAGTGCCTTTGGAGACAAGATGAAATCCTCGTTCCTAAGTGGAACGAGACGAGAATGCAGAAACACAACAGGGAGATGGGTGCTGAGATGAAAGTGAAGAGGAGAGCTGGAGAGGGCTGGGTAAGAACCATGCGTGTCCGAGGCACACAAGTTTGGGCAGTGCGAGCCCAGCACATCATGCTACTTGCCGCTGGACCAGGAGCAAAGTTCAGGCTGGTCCTTCACACACAAGCCTTCAGGGAGGCAGAGCCTGGTGTAGGAATCACACAGGTTAGTGTTTGGAAGGAGGAAATGAGCAGAGCTGCACTCCGTCCAACAGGCTAAGTACAGAACTGAGAGAGAGAGAGAGAGAGACAGAGTGAGAGAGTGAGAGAGAGAGAGAGAGAGAGAGAGAGAGAGAGAGAGAGAGAATGAAAGGCACTGTGGACATGCCAAAAATGATATCCCATTACCAATGTGACAAGCTAGTGGAGGAATCTTTTCAAAGGACTAGTCAGAAGCCTTAAAAAGTTAAATTATGTACAAAACGCCACACCTAAAATGGAAATAGTATTTTAGTAAGATATTCTACTGCCTTTTTTTTCCTTTAGGGTTTTTCGCGGGACACCTGCAAATAACCACACACACACACACACACACGCGCGCGTCCCAAGAATAAAAAGCACTTTCTGACTGACGAAGATAGCAAAGAACACAGAAGATTTCTAAGTCCAAGGACACCACATAGAGCACAGATAAAAGAGCTTTCAAATTTCTTAGGGCACCAGATTCAAGTGTTGCAGTGGATACTTAACTGTGCTTAAGCACAAAACCCTTTCTTCAAATGCATTAGGCTCACAGAGTGTGCCTGCTTTGTCCAAACGTTCCGCAATGAACAAGGCAAGCACGCTATCCAGTGAGGGGACAACCCAAATCTGCAGGAAAGGAAGGCCAGCTCGAGCCTCTAACACAGAACAAAAATCACCTCAACTCATTGTTGTTGTTTTCTCAGAGAAGAGTCTCCACCATTCCTCTGACTTGGAAAAGTTGCTTCTTTCTCTCTGCGGTAGGATTTCACCTCAGTCACCTGGCTTTGCACATCATACACTGCTATTCTTCAGGATTGCTCCGTTCTGCTCTTAACCCTTGAATTAGCCAGCACTTAGCAAGGGTCACAATCTGAGTCTAATTCAAGGGCTCTTCCCCGGCCTCTGCTCCAACACTGGCTAATTAAAAGCTGAGGTCGGTCTCCAATTACTGGGGCACAATAAATACTCCTGTAAAACCCCTCGCAGGGCAGTAGCTCTATCAGCAAGAGCATAAGTTTAAAAACACAAACTACCCCTTCAAAATTTTATGTGTCTGCATTTAGCATAATTAATTTCATTGTCTTGATGTTTCAATAGAAAGCCTTTCAGAAGGTGGTCAGAGAAATTATTCAATAGCGAAAAATGACTCCATTTAAAATATAAAATAACATGGTGCCGCTGTAACAACCTAAGTACACCAAAAATCTGGGGAAATCTGAAAACATCGGGCCCTGTCTACCATCAGAACTACAGATCTGAATTCCTCCTGCCATAGCTGACTAGAGTTTAAAATTGTATTATAATTTGCCAAATTCCAAAACAGTTGGTGTTTTAATCCCTCACCACTTTTAAACTGAATCAGTAAAAATCAAAGTCTGGAGACAGCTCTATGAATGCAGCCACACCTAAAAAACAAGCCAATACTTTTTTTTTTCTCCCCCCCAAAAAAATTCATGAGCAGCAACAGCTGGAACTGTTTTACACTAGACGGCTGAGTTCTGTGAGAATGTTCCCCTTGTCTTTGTCTGTAAAGCTGAAAGAAGCTGGACTCAAAGGTATGCTCAGTCCCAGGAGGGGCCTGGGTAAACATGAGCCCAAGCCCCCAGCTCCCTCGTGATAAGGTCAGGTGACATGGTGTCAAAAGACAGCCAAGGAAAAATCTAGAAAAGTGCACACACAAGGAGGATATTTTTCTTTCTCTCTACCGGAGATAATAAAGAACAGAAATGGACTTCAAATTTTCTAATTTACCTCAAAATGTAATAAAGGAACTCCCTTACTCTCCCACTCTAGCTCTATGTATATCTGCATGTAATATGTATGCAGACATATATGCATATGTGTTATGTTTATGTACACATATACTAGATCCACTACTGTAAGTACATTTTATTTTTTTAATTAATGCACACCTGATTTTAGAACGTGCATATCTACACTACATTGTCATAACATCTTGACTCTCTTCATGAAATTCAGCAGCAGCAAAATAACAATATGTCACCCGTAAAAGTCAGTGAAATAAGGTCACCAGAAGATGGCCAAAAATACCTGAGTATTTCCAAAATCTGAGTTGAGAAGAGAGGTTGCTGAGGGCTCATGGAAAATAAAGAGGAAAGAGAAAGTCACAGGAATAAAGAAAGTCTTCAATAAAGTAGTGAGAGTTGGCAAGGGAAGTAGAAACACCACAAGTTATGAAAAGGGTAGAGTACAAGCATGACAGGCAGATGTAATAAAAGCAAAGCACCATAAAAAAGAGAAAGAGATGAAGAAATATTTCCAAGTGACGGAGACAGGTACGGTGGGAGCATAAAAAAAGAAAACAGCTACAGTTGGGAGGAAACAAGACAAAACTGATGATATACCTAAAAACGAAAAGCAACTTTTTGCATGTAAACAAAAGAGCTTTCCAGTGAGCAAGAACACACCAGCACGCACACTTACGCTCACTCTCTCACGTGCACAAACACATACACACATACACACACAGAGGCATCAGGCATCTGACTATTTCAAAAGCCACATCTAAAATTTCATTAAAAAGAGCCCAGCTGCTTCCTTACCCTGACTTTGTCTTTAAGGACTTAGCTAAGCTGAAGGAGTGGCCAGGAAAAAAAAAAAAAAAAAAAAAAAAACACACTTCAACCCATCTCTCTCAAATTCTTTTATTTCAGCAATGCATTAAGCAATCTCCCTGCAGAGTTATTCTCTTCTTCCTGGTGTGGATAAAGCTCCCCCTGGGGAGCTCTGTAATTTCCAGCTTCTCCGAATTCAGGTATTAGTAAAGACCGCTTGGGGACACGCAACAATATAACTCTACATTTTCAGGCATTCGGAGAGAACCCCCTAAGGGTCCCAAGTTCAAATTTCTGAAATGTAGGCATTGTAAAAGGAACCTCGGGGGACTCCAGCAATAGAAATCTGCTGAATTCAAAGCATTTCCTAAGCCCTGGCAGGAGCCTTTGCTCCCACTGGAGGCTTTTTATAAAACATGTGTTGCTGACATGTTGACAGATTGCTCAGTGAAGTGTTAGGTGCATACACAGGCTGGCCATTTAGGGGGACATCAGTTTACCCTTCATCTCTACCTGAAGCACCATGTTTTATACATTACCCGAGGACAGGCAGAAAACAGACACTTTCCAACAAAGTATAGTATCACTTGGCGGAGACAACCACCCCTCACACACACCTCTCTCCACCACCTACAAAACTACAGGTAGATTTTGTACTTGTACTTCACACACGCGTGCACGCACACGCGCGCACGCACACGCTCACACATGGCTGTACAGAACCTCCCCAAATCACAAAAAGGTCAGAAAATAAATTAAGTGTACAGTGCAAGGCCCAGGCTGGAAATTGCCTCCATGTATCAGGCCTGCCACCCTTTTGCTACACAGGCCAGAGCTCTGAGGGTATAATGAGCAAAGGAATTTTCTAATGACAGCTGACTGTTGGGAGGTAATCTGATCAAAGGCCGATATTAAATCCAACTTCTGCTCATATCAGGGTATTAGTGATGTACGACTTAATAACCCAGCAGCTCCAAAAGTGCTGCCGTGGCAACAGGATGGAAATTGGGATAATAATGTATTCATGGTACTGGCGACCTGGGGCTGCAGTGCGCACTCTCAGGGGAGGGCACTTCACCCTGAGCCAGACGTGTCTGGGCAAAATCACTTCACAAAGGACAGGAGTGGAATACTGAAGAGCTCTGGCACTGATGAGAGCGTCGATAAGGGGAAGAGTGGAATGAAGTGAAGGGAGGGAAGGAAAAACATTTTCAGCAGAAGAGCCTGAGTGGTGCTTCTCTGAAAAACTGATGGGGCTCAAGAAGCTCTCCCCGACAAGTACAACCAAAATGGATAATTATTAAATGAACATAAAACTACATTCTCTGCAAAGTGCTGCAGGAGGAATAGCACCAGCTTGCGGAAAATGACAAGATTTGCACGGCAGCCTTCTTTGAGCTTCCAGCCCTACCTACCCCGGTTGGGAGGAGGGCCACTGTCTGTTACCAACAAAACACCCATTCTTCTCCATCTAAACAGATTTCCAATCGTGGCTACCATTTTATTCCTAGAGAGAAAAAAACTGAAAACAAAACAAAGGCCATACATGAATCCGTCACATCTTATGGATGGTGCATCTCTGATACTAAAAATAAGCTCTACTTTTCCTCTTCTCAAAAATAAAATCTGGGTGACAGCTAAACACCATTTGGGAAAGAGGAAAGAAAAAGGGGATGGGGAGGCCTGAGAGGGGAGTGGGAAATTTAATTAAACAGAAGGGGGGTGGGGCAAAGACGCAGCAGCAAGGGCCGTGGCGTCTTCGCGGTTAACCGTGTGCCCACCTAGTCTGGTCTAACACAAGACCCCTCTGATTCCCGGGACTGAGGAAATGAAAGCACATACAAAGGTGATTTCAATTCCAACTATCTTTTGCAAATTACATCATATGGGACTTACATTTGCTGAAGACATCTTTAGATTATCAGTGAATATTCCGAAAGAAAATTGATGGGCCTGGCATGTACTTTGGGGAAAGGAGTAGAAAAGGGTCCATTTTTCTTACCTAGCTTAAAGTATCTTCTCTGCTACAAGGGAAGGGCTTTTTCTGTAACTAATACAGAATATCCCTCCAAGAACAAAGGAACCAAACATACAGAGCAAACTTGGTAAAAATGTGGCCTCAAGAAACACTCCTGGGGGGCTTGGTCGGCTTCTCTTCTGAGGCACCGACTCTCCGTAATCATTCTGACATGCGACTGAAGAGAGCAGCGAATCCTAATTTCTTATTCTTGCAGCGCCTAATGCCAACAACGTACACATTGTACTCTTAAGCGTTCTTCCTGCCTTTCCTAGTATTACAGATAATTTGCTAGTTTCAGAGTGTACTTATTACAGGACTGTCAGAGGAGTTTTTGTTTCAACAACACGTTAACTTTACTGCACTTATAAAAAACATTATGTGTCCCCTGTGATTCTGTGTGTTTAAGAGCAGCGAAATGTTATTGATCCCAGTGTGACAAATCAAGAGTTAGGTAATGTCTACAAAACTCAATTTTCTGCAAGACATAAAAACCCTTTTTATGAAACCCCCTCCTTAAGAAATTCAGGAGAAATTCAGGAAAAAAAAAAAAAAACAGTGTAAAGGTCAGCAACTACTTCTTATTAATGTAACCTAACTATTCTAATGACAGGCATACGACCACAGAGGCCAATTTAAACTAATATTTACTTTCACTACTGTAAAAAATATCTGCAGGAAATTTTTAAAATCACGTTGGTATAACTAGTGATTTTGCTCAAAAAGAGCGTTAAACTGAGGCTGTTTCCTCTGACGAAGCGCTCCGTGACTTCCGACGCACACACAGGTATCCACCTTCTTGTCCAGGCAGTAAGAGTCTACCTGCTGGAATCTCCCTATCATGGCCTTTCACAGAACTCATTTGCTTTAAAAATGTCACAGTGCTGAAAACATCTCATTCTGATTCCCATCAAATCTCTTAATTCCCATGCTTTTTTTCCTCTCAGGAAAGAAAGAATAGTGAAAAATGCCTCTCAACAGTTGCAATAAGAAGACTTGTAAACCTGGTAGCTAACAGGAAAAGAAAAAATGAAAGGAGAAGAAACCTCTACTGTGTCACATTAATAATCGGCTTGTGATTTGTACAAAATCCATTTGCATCCACAGAAATTTCATAACTCTGCATACATATTTGGATTTTTTCCCCCAACTGTTCAGGGACAGTAAGCACTGATACTGCATTTAATTAACAAGCAAATGTGATACCCTTCGATGTGAACAATACTGAGCCAATTGCTTAAGTTCTTACAAAGATAAATGTATTACAAGCACCACTGTATTACGGCAGAATAACAGAGTAGACATTTTCCATCATTTCCCCCAGCAAACTTTAGTCTCTCCCAGGGCTAGCTTTCTGTCTACCTCCACCCTCAACTCTTTCCTTTTGGGTGTTAGCTTCCATAGGGAAATTTGTTTTCCAGATCTGTTGGTAGCACACTCCTTCTCCTTTCCTCCTTTTTCCCCCCCTTTCCTTTTCCTCTATTGCATTCATCATTATTCAGCTGCATTATAACACTTAAAAAAAAAAAAAAAGCTTTGGAAAAAAAAACGGGGGGAATCATTTGATTTTCATTGCCCTAGAGAGAATTAAATACCCCCAAGGAAAAATTCTGGTACATTCTCTGCACACATTTACATGCAGCCAGTGAAGTAAACATTTCCATAATTGCTCACTTCAGAACACGTTACCCAGTTCCTAGGTACAATAACTGTCAGGAGTCAATGAGGAATAAAGAATTTTCCTGAATCCTTGCACATAACCTGACTAGCATTAATAACTCCACAGTTGTACATAAGTTAAGAAATGGATTACTGCCAGACATCAGCCTTGCTCTGCACACTTTGGTCATGTGCTCTTCATGCTGCCATTAGCAAAATAAAGAAATATGGTTTGTTTGGTGTTTTTTTTAACAAACTTATGGCTATTGATAATAAAAGCATTCTTTACCTTCCTTCTACTCAGAATAAAAGGCAATTGCCAAAACTATAGCTTTTTTTAACCTTGGGATTACAGCAACAACATATGGCTTCCATTTACTTCCAATTTTACTCGTACTGTGAGCTTCTTTGGTGAAGTTGTCTTCTATTGCTAAATGACAAAATGAATGATGAAATTCAGTTGCTATGCTAGGAAAACAAAAAACAAACCATGGTGGTTAATCCCCAAGGAAAACTGGACTTCAGTTATGAATCATCCTTACCAGCAATCTTGTAAATCTTAAACACAAGTCTTTATGTCCTAAAAAAGTATTGTGAATAAACATTATTTTCGTTTAAACCCCTAGCAGAAAGGATTCTCCTCCCTCTCCAATCCCTTCACATTCGAGGTTAGAGAGCATGCCACCAGCACTCGGTGATTATTTGAACAGAATTTGCCTTGTGCAAGAGACATCAATGCATAAGACAGGCACGAAGTGTACACTGTTTTTATTGCATGCTTGCAGGGCCCCTCTTATTGCTCAAACTACAATGAAGAGCTTGGGAAGCACGTAATAAAACCAACCCATTGGCTGTTATGGTATTAGTAATTTTTCTACAAAATGAAAATGTATATACTTTGTTATGAGATAAATCTTTACAAGGTTCGCTCATCTTTCCCTGGCCAGCATGCTCGCTCCCCATGTACCCCCAACTCTCTTGTGCATCTAAGATTTACTTAGTTTGTTTTTAATGACTTTAAAAAGACAGCCATTGTCTAATTAGGCTGTGACAAGTCCTGGGTAAACAAAACATAAATTCAAAATTGGAGGGAATTATTTTTTAATTTTAAAAATGTAGCTAGCTAGACAATCAACTTCTACAGACAATAAAAGTGTAGCTCTGTGTGTTATAAACTATTTATGACATGTTCAAGGAAGTTTTTCACCCAGGCAGAAAATATCCTTTTAATAAGCCCGTTTTACTACAAGACACTATTATTGGTCTCTTCTTTATTGTTGTTTTCATATTTTCAGCATAAATATAGTGCAAAAAAAGACAAAGGCAAAGCTGCACACAACTGAAATGTTACACAATTTGCTAAAATGATGAATAAAATTAAAACTGCCTGTCAAAGCAAAATGAAAAGCAATTTTGTTTGCAATTTTCATAGCAGCTATGGAAAAGCAGCCAAACTCATGAACTGCTCGTAGTCTGCAGTTTATAAGCAGTCACAATAACTGAAGAAGGTGCTTTGATTAGTAATAATATCAAGATGAACTGCAGCAGAAAATTCAGAACATTCTGGCCTCACTGCTGGCCTCCTTCTGAAAGGCAGATTCTGTTCCCTCCTCCCCAGAACTGACCTAAGAGTTAGTATCAGACGATCTAGATGATTATGAACACCTTACAAAGCTGATGTTTGATTCCAAATTTAAATTTCATCAATCATTCCAAGCACTAACACCTGTGAAATATGCATTCTATGCTCTTATTCCTGGACCCCTTGCTGGGAGCCCAGAGTACAGACTGCAAATGAGTAGACAGGGAAGTGCAAACACCACCGTTTGCTACAAAATTTTAACTAGAACAATTTCTACTGAGTTCAGGGTCAGATGCATAGTAGGCCGTATTCTTGAATGAAAGGATGAATAAATGAATGAATGAATACATAAATTCATTTCCATCACTGTACTCCAATTTGTTTATGAGACTCACATTTGATTTAGGTAAAATATAAAGCTTTGTGGTGTGCCTGAGGAAAGGCCAGTAATGGAACTACTGATGACAAAGGGGCATTAGTCACATTACAACTATTAATAGCCTTGCCAAATGGCCAGGCCTCCACCATAGAATTGTATCAAGACATAATTCAATGATAAGAAATTTAGTTTCTTTCTTTCACATTCAGCCATAAATAATGCCCCAGTGAAATTCTTCTCATTGAAAGTTGTTCATCACAGACATCAATTTCTCTACTCTGTCTAAAGTAAAAACATACAACAGTGCAAACATTTCATTAAAATGAGAATTTCCGCACTCACTGGAAAAGATATCAATTAAATGTTGCAAAATGAATAAATATTCCTTCCCTATCAGCATTTTGGCTTCTGAAAGCCTTCCCAAATTCTCATATGGCATATTTGAATGTGGCCATCTTATTTGACAGTATCCCTTGGTATGGTCATTCATAACTAAAAGTAATAGAATTAAACACAGCCGCACAAGAGTAAATCATGATTTTGAGCTGCAGACATAGGGTTGCAATAATTTAGAGTTAATTCAGAGAAAGTTGCATTTCCTGGCAAGCATTCAGTTGAAGTAGGAGGCTAGCATATCACTAGGAAAAACAGAAAGGTCAGCTCTCCAGGTTTTGTCTTCAAACACCCAAAGATCCCTGAGTCAATAAATGCTACAACTCTTGCTGACAATTCTACTCTCAGGCAATGTCCACCATCCTTCTCACCAAGTCCTAGGAATGTTAGTGATTAGTTGTATAATACACACCTCTATAGGTGGTATTTCCATGTTTCAATTGAGAAAACTAGAGAAAAGAGTAGAACTTTTGAGTTTCCAGAATCAATACCCTCTAGATACAACTGCTTGAAAAGTTGTTGAGATCGAAGACATTTTTATCCCAGTGATTTGGACGTTCCAATCACTGGACCAAGAAAAAAATCAGTTTCAGCTCCTTTTGGTACCAAAAAAATGTTAGTAGCTGATAGTATCTGGCACATAATACACACTCAGTTAACACTTATTGAAAGGAAGAAAAAAAGGAGGGAGGGAAAAACAGAAGAAATGTAGACGAAAAAGTGTCATCGACATATTATTTCATTTCACATATTATTTTCCCTGAAAAAAATCAAGAGCAAAACTTTGGCTTGAACTAAGTCAGATGAACATGTCTAACAACATTTATGCATGTTACCTGCCAGTTTCCCACTTTTTGCTATGTCCCATAAAATTGTGACAAGATACTATATTCTGGTGAATCCCATATATTTACTGTGAAAATATTTCCAATTTCACTCCATAGTTTTTTGAGATATGGGCCTCTTAGTCACCATCTGTACCACGTCATGGCGCTTATATTTGAGATGAGCTCCCTTAATGTCAGGGCACAAAAATGAAGCATATCCACACACACACAAAAAAAGGCTATTCCAACAAACTCTCCCAACACTGGTATTTTAAAAATCTCTGTGTAGCTTTCTCGTAACATCATGCCTAATTGTGTTTCCTCTTGTGTCTCTTATATGCCTAGCTTATGCACAGGTACAGGGAAGTGGATATTAAAGATGTTAAATAATGCATTATCATTAAGAAATAACAGTATATAGTAAATGGGTACGGGTACTGGGGAGGCAGAATGTTATCAACGTTGTCAGAGAAACAGCCCCATTAGACCTGAAAATACGGCTTCTGTTCTTGCTTCTGCCACTACCAGCTGTGAAATCTTAAAGAAGCTACAACTATACTGGGCCCCAGTTTACTCAAATGTGAAAGCAGTAGGTGGGGAGACTATGCACTAAGCAGTGGCCTTCAAACTATCTGTTTATTTGTTCTTGAAACAAAAGTTTAAGTGAAAGGTCCAAGATAAATAAAAACGATAAAACCACCCAATATAAATCCAAGGTGGGGTGCTCAGAGTCCAGCTTCCCAAACACCCCAGCTCCGCCCTTCTCTCCTTCTCAAACTTTTGTAATTCCCAGACTTCCCAAAGCGCAGCTTGAATCCACTGTATTCAATGATCTCCAAGGTCACTTCCAAGTCGACTGCCCAGTGGTTTCCCTTTGTGTATTTTGTCTTTATTTCTACGTCAATATTTTAGTTTTCTCAATTGAAGGTAAATGAATTAGGAAGGGGAGACATCAAAACATACTACAACAGAAAAGCTCTGGATAGTGGTCATTGTGATCAATACATAAATTAAAGAAAAATCAAACATACAATTCCATTCCTCACCAAAAACTATCTTCAATCATGCAGATATCATTGCCAAACATTCTATCTTCTGCCCAGATCAAGGCTCCAAAAGGGATTGTTACTGCACGAACAGACTTTCTTGCGCACGTGTGTACACACACACACACACACACACACACACACACTCCTTAATTTCTTAGAAGTCTCTAAACAGACATTACCAAAAAATTTACACTAGAGAATCAATCAATCATTGCTCCAGGAGTACAATATTTAAAACTAGCTTTTCTGGATTCTACCTCAAGGTGATCTCACTATTGCAGCTCTTTAGAGATTTAACAACAAAATTATTTCCAAACTTTAATTGAGCTTCTTAAGATAGGTATTTATGATACTCTTCACAACACTTGTAGATTTTATGCTCTACAGTGGAATATTTGGCTGTCTTATTAGTATTCATTTTTTCTATTGCAGGTATTTAACTAGTATTGTATGGCTCTATCTGAAAAATAAATCAAGTTGGCAATTTGATTTTTAGCAAATGATGCTTTCACAGTTTCTTGTATACAATACAACCTTCAAGCCATTCCGCTAAAGCTACTACCAGAGGCTATGTTATGACTGCCACGTGATTTAAAGATTCATTTTTAAGATACAACACTTTTTTAAAATGTAGTGCCTTATGATTAGTAAATTAAAGATAAATTTTTCTTGTTTGCTTGCAAATAATTTCTTTAATCCAGAGCATGAGAGGTGAACTCTAGTTAATGAATATTATCTTTGGTAAGCAGTAACCTAGAATCTTAAAAGGATCATTTTTGTCATTGGTATTTTGAAGTTGCAACTTTGATCCATATCAACATAAAAAAGAAATGATTTTATTAACATTCTCTTTCATTACTGGATAATACTCTGCAATGCTGTTACTACTGAGGAACTATTAAGGGTTTCCCTTAAAGAGGAATTCAGATGTCTTTAAAATAATAAGAGTGATAAAAATTGCTTGGTTTCTCTAGATAAGAGGAGTATTCGCATTTTCTCCTTGCTGTTAATTTTCTGATGATCCTCTGGTCAATTTGCTTCTAGGTATGATTCAAGAGACTGCTTCAATCAATAAAGATGCATCAGGCATGGGAAAATAATTATGCTAAAAATTCATTATCAAATGTGATTCTAAAGGCTTAGGATCTCTTTTTCTATGACTCTGGAAAAACAGGTCTTCGTTTATTATTCTTTAATTATTAAACTTGTAGCAAACATTATTTTTACCGTGAGCAAATTACACTTACAAGTAACAAAAATGGACATATTTGGTGGTAAATCAACCTACACTTTTGCGTAATTGCCTAACATCTTGTGAAGCAAATTTGGGCAAAAATTTTTCTATACTGCTATCTCTGACATCCTTTTCTCTTTCCTAAAATTCCTTTTTTTAAAAAATGATGCTCTACACATATTTACATGAAAGTACAGAAAAACAAAGGAGTATCCTAATACATAACTGCAAACATTTATAAAACTACCACACTAAATAAGAACTAGAATAATGCCAGCACCTAAATGGTCCCATATCATCTTCCCCATCACCATCTGTTCTCTCTACCCTAAAGGCAACTATTAATCTGATTTTTGCGATAGTGATTTCCCTTCTTTCTTTATTGTCATCACACTTTTGTATAGAACCCTAAACCATATAGCCTAGTTTTGAACTCTCTGTGAATGGAGTCATACTGATTATATTCTTTTTCGTCTTGCTTCTTGAGTCAACTGTGTTTGCAAGGGTTATTCATCTTGAGTGTAGCCATAGTTCATTCATTTTCCTTGCTGATAATATGCAATTATTTGAATATCCACAATTTATCCGTTCTATTTGTTGGACATTTCGGGCTGTTTCCAATTTTGACTATTATGGACAACGCTGCTATGAATATTCTTGTCCATGTCTCCCACACACTGAGTTTCTCCAAGGTATGAAGACATGGAATTGCTGTCATGGAGTTTATATATCTTTAAAATAACTAGATAATGTCAAACCACTTTCCCAAAGTGGTTCTACCAATTTACACTCCCACTAGCAGTGTATGAAATTTCCCATTATTCCGGATCCTTACTGACACTTAGAATTGTCACACTTTTTTGCCAATTTGGTGAGCATGTAGCTCACATTTTACCTTCATCATATCCGTTAACTTGGTTAAAAATCTTGCACAATCACAGACAACATGGAAATAGTTGAAGGTATTCCCTTCAATTCTCTTTATTGTCTGTCTTTCTCTCTCAACGGCCCTAGTCAATTTTAGACCTTGTCATTTAAAAAACCACATTCTTAGTTCATTTCATTCCCTTTTATTCCCTGTAACTTTACAGAATAGACTGTGTCGATCTATGATCCTGGTAATACTATCCCACTTGATAGGACCATTAGGTTCAAAAAGTATAATTCTTCAAAGAGCTATTACTGCTAACTGCCACTACTCTCCACTATAAATATTATTTTATTCAGTTAAAACTATAAATTATACTAAATCATTCTATATAGAGATACTTTTCCACATTTTGAGCATCAATTTCATATGTGCAAGGAGCATACATACTATTTGCCTAGACTTGCTATAATTTGGGACATGAGATTACCTATTTCTCCAAAAATAGTCGTACTTCATTCTAAATAGAACTCCATTGCTGACTGTCTTCAGATTTAAATCTCAGGAAGTTGGTGGGGTGTGTATGGAAATGGAAAGGGGATCAAAGAATTTGCTTTGAACAAGTGTTTTTATCTTCTCAGATCACACTGTCAATGTTTACATTAAAGTACATGTCTAACTTTCTCTCTGCAAATACCTTCTTTTCCTCAAGCTCAAGTTCAAGTCTCCCTTGCCATGACGTAGGCCTTCCTGGAACGTGGTGAACCCCACCAATCTCTCGTGACCTCACTATATACACTTTAGTGCTTAATTATATTCTCCAGAAGGTATCTCTTTACATTTTATGCTATGCTTAATCATAATCAAAATCACGAGACAATAAGTTCATAGAAAGCAGAAACTTTTGCTGTCTTCTTCAATGCAGTATCTTCAGTACAAGAAACAGTGCCTGGCACATAGCTGGTGCTCAGTAAATAAGTATGGACTGAATGAATGAATGAATGAATGAATGAATGAATGAATGAATGAATAAAAAAGGATGTCGTATGTTTTCCTGTACTTGTTTTATGTGTATGTGTGGTCACCTCATAGATTGTAAAGGCTTGCAAGTATCAACAATTTCTTTGTATTTCTTTGTTTCCCCAACACTGTCAAAGGTGAAATATAATGAATTTAAATGGACCACAAAATAAGAGCCACATTGTTTATAATAAGGTACTCCTTCAAAACATCTATAACATACTAAATTCAAGTCAAGAAATTAATGAAGATGCTAAGTAGAATAAGCACAAATATCTGGCATTTATGAGATGTGATCAAACAATATGATGTTTAAATAAAAAAAAATTTATTACAGTAAAGGCACATTGCCATTAATCACCCTCACAATACTCTCGCTTCAAAAACACTTATCCCATCATTCTTTCCACTTTCTGAAGCAGTTCTGGAAGTCCTCTTTCATGAGTGTCTTTAGTTGCGCTGTCATGGCTGCCTCGATGTCCTGAATCATTTTGACTTTGGGGAAGAGTCAGAAGTCTCACGGTGCCAGATCCAGTGAATAAGGGGGATGAAGACACACTGTAATGTTTTTATTTGACACAAATTGCCATATACCAGAAGCGATATGTGACACAGAGTGTCGTCATGATGGAGGATGGTTTACGGCACACTTTAAAATACACATTCTCTTAACCATAGCTCACACCTGACTGACTGTACCTAACAAGCTGAAACTTGTCACACACTGTTACTAAGGTTTGACGCACCTCTTCCCTTATTGAAGAGCCCTGCTTTTCCATTGGATGGCAGTCGGCAGCAGCATTTGCCATACATTTTGATCACAACAGAAAGGCTCTGTGTCATACATCGCTTCTGGTACAACAATTTCTGTGAAATAAAAACATTATGGTGTGTCCTCATCCACCTTATTCACTGCATCTGGCACTGTGCAACTTCTGGCTCTTCCCCAAAGTCAAAACGACCATGAAAGGTAACCGTTTTGAATTGACTCAGGACATCGAGGCAGCCATGACAGCGCAACTAAAGACACTCACGAAAGAGGACTTCCAGAACTGCTTCAGAACGTGGCAAGAGTGATGGGGTAAGTGTGTTTGAAGCGAGGGGAAATATTTTCAGAGGGATTAATGGCAATGTGTCTTTTCCTGTAAAATATTTTCTTAAATTTAAACATTCACCGTATTTTTTTTTATCATACCTCATATATTATACTTTGTGTTTTTTTAAGAGACACTAGAGTAAGAATGTGCTAATCAGAAAGTATGTGATAGTGTGCACAAAATCAGTTTACAATATTCAAGTTACAGCAAATCCATGCAAAATTCTTATCAAATATTTCCTGATTTGTTTATTTGGTCTCATTACAATATTAAAGGAAATCATTGTTGGAATGCTTTGAAAATGTATGAGTCTAACATAATTTGCCACTAGAAAATACAGACCATGAATGTAAATACTATTGAGTGCAGTATGACTTAAGACAGCAATATTGCAATACTATGAAAGGTCTGCCCAAATGGAATACCTACACCTCTATACCAGTCATACGAGTATACACAGACCATAGGTCTTTGAGGAAAACTACAAATATACAGAGAAATCAATAGTTTTTCCACCAGTTCTGAGATGAAAGATGTTTACAAGACATTCATATAGTTATTCTCTCTTTTTGCAAGAAGTAAGATTTAGATGAATTTCAGAAGACATTTCCTTTTTTCTTATAAAAATTTCCACAAATCCTTATTAGAAATTCAAGAGTAGAAATCATTCCCATTCTTAAACTTTTTGATTGAATCATTAATAGTTTAGTATATTCATTCATTCATTCATTCATTTATTCACCAAACATTTACTGAATCAAGATCCTGGGTTAGGAGGAAAACATTCAATTACTCATTCACTCTAGATGAAAAGATGGCAAAGTTTTGTTACACAGTTTTGAAACATATCTTACCTTAATTACTATTAAGTTATTGTTGTCAGAAAGCACAGATTAGTCCTGAGTTTCACTTAAATCACAGAGGAAAAAATGTGTATAATCATACAAAGATATATGAAATTTACAAAAGCCTTCAGAGTGTACTTCCAATTCTACCTTTCAGCGCTTCTAAATGTTATCCTAGCAAAGTTCTCTACCAATTAATGAACCTGGGATCTAACTCTAAAATCAGGATATCTCTCTGATACATGCCGCCTGTATTTTGGCATGTGGATGGGGTCAGAGTAAATTTGAGATTAGACTTTAGGCCCCTTAGGGCACCTCTCTCTCCAGCTCCTGTTGTTAAAGCAAATTTAAAGTTCAAATAAAGAGATGCAATTAGACTATATATACCTCCTGCTCACCTGCCTGTCACAAGAGAAAGTAAAGTAACTACCCCTCTACAAGTCTCTACACCCCTAGGACTTTTGTTCCCTTTGAAGGATATCTTTGGAACTTAGTTTCTCTATGTTTCACATATTTAAAATGGGATGGCTGGGTGATCAGAGTGGCATATTATATGCTTTTCTTTGACCCTACTGCACCCTGGGGATTGCAATGGGCCTGTTATACTTCTAGGAACAATAATCACCATCCAAGACAAAATATTAGACTTAGTAGGTTTTAAAAAAGCATCACAGAAGGAATAACTTCTTATTATGCTGCAAAGATTGGAAGCAATTCACAGGTAGTAACTGCAACACAAGTGTGGCTTCACTGTGTGAAATTAAATCACTCTAAAGTTTCACTCTAGATGCAGGATCACGTCACTCTTCTACAGAGTGAGCATGCCCCCAAACAACGCAGTGTTGGCTCCCTGCCAAATGACCAGACCACAAACATGGATACACCTTGGACAGCGGACATCCTGGGCGCAGTAGCAGCTTAGTTCTCGCTCCCACCACTTCCCACGTGGAAATCCAGCAAAGAAAAACAATCTGGCGGTCACATGATCCAGGTTTGTCATCCTCTGCATCTGTCCCCATGTGTAAACATCTTGATGCAAAAGGAAACTGACTCATCCCTATCAGGAAAAGTCCGTTTTCCTCTGCCTAGCTATACCAGGACTTGGCCCAGGGAGGCCTGGGTAGGAAGCCATACAGAATACTAACTTGCAACTTTATAAAACAAAAGCTAAACTGCTTCAAACACGATCATGCTACAAAGCCCAGGGAAGGAGCTAGTGGAGAAAGACAGGGAGTAAGGTAGGAAAGCAAACAACAAAAAGACTGTCTCAAGTGAACACTGTCTACAGACTAATGGGCTAAGGTAAGGAGAGTAACTGTGAGGAATTCTGAAAGCAAAAAGAATTGGAAACTTCAAATTTATGGTAACTATGTAGTACTCTCATTGAGAGACCAAATACTTGGGGTGTCACTCAATTAGTCAGCTGTGTTCTACTCCTAACAGGTTTGAAAATAGGATGGGGAAAAAACACTGTAAGGTCTTTCATAAAGTAACTGCACAATACTGGTCAGGGTGAGAAACCACTATCTTTGATTAACGATTCTTTAATAAAGATTCCCACTGACATATGAGAGTAGGATTAGAACAATAAGGACCCATGCTACAAGGGAACAAAAAGGGCTACAGTTTAAGAAATCACTTTGTATAAATTCTTTCTTCCTATTTCTCACTTAGAAGCATAAGATCAATTAAAATTGCATAACAGACTTGGAAGAAAAGAAATGATAGTAAGAACGACTTGGATTCCTGCGGTAGGCTGTGTTTCCCAGGGTGGCCACAACAACTCTCATCCCCCATGCTCTTCTGCAATGTGACTTTCCTATTTCATCATCAAAAAGTGGATTTTATTTCCCTTCTTCTTGAATCTGAGCTGGACCTGAAACTTATTTTAACCAATAGAATAAGATGGAAGCAATACTGTGTTATTTCTGGGCCTGGGCATCAAGATATCGCAACTTAGACCTTGGAACGTTCCGTGAAACCTAAAGCCATGCTGCGAGAAGCCAAAGCAACTACGCGAACACGCCTAAGAGAAGGACAACCAAGGCCCCCGGTTGCAAGCCGAACTCCCAGGTGCAGCCAGCACCAGCCACGTGAGTTCGGTCATTCTGGACTTTCAGACCAACTTCATGAAAAACAGAAGATCTAGCCACTCAACCCAAAGACTCTTGAAAGGTAATAAATATTATTGTTTTTAAGCCACTTTGATGGTGGTTCATTACCTAGCAATAACTACTAAGATTTTCTAATACACTTTATTATATTAATATAGCTATAGGCAGGCGCACACATATAACAATATAATAGGAATGGTTATTTTGAAAATGTTTCGATCTAATAGTGTATTAGAGTATTCCCATTTTGATGTCTTTCTATCTCTTATTACTAAACTTTTGAATGTATGAGAAAGGTCATATAATCTCACCAAAACAAACTTAAATAAGAGAGCTACTGCAAACTTTGGAAGTTATAATAGAAATATTAAAGTTCCTCAAAAACATTTACAAATATTTAACTTTCAGAGAAGATATAAAGACACATGTTCCTTATATTGAAGTTTCTGCTCCTCCCTTTTTCTCTTTGATTCTTCTGTCAAATACTTTCCCACCCTTAAAGTTGTGTACATATTAATAATTTGAAAACATCAAACAATGGTGAGAAACATTTACATTTCTCCTGAGCATTGCAAGACAAAAGGGGAATGATGGTTGCCTATGACGCAACCTACATTTTTGTTCTTTAAAATGGAATAGCTGTATTCTAAAGCGTATCTATAAACTTGTTTTTATTTTGAAAGCACTCATAACTTTTCCCATTAGCAAATACGAGCCACTGGCAGTTAGAACTTACTTTTTCTTCCATCATATCTATACCCAGTTTTATGGAGTTTCTCAGATATACACAAGGGGCACATTAGAGATTTATTAAAAGCTAGAAAGGGGTCTCACACAGGCTTCAAGAAATGTAAAAATACCCAGTAGAGCAGGAAAACTGAGAAGGAATCAGGCAGGACAGGTAATAGTAGGAAAACTAAAGAAAAACAAGGAGCAACTAAGAAGCACATGGCCCTTCGGCAGCTTCAACTCAAAAGACACAGAATCACCTACAGTGGAAGAGACTTCACAGGTTGCTTATTATTTTTGCCTCTTCCGGCATCACCCCCTACAGAGTGGAGTCTTTCAAAATAACACCAAGGACGATACTGCAAGGGCCACGAAGCCCATTTTCATGCCAAAATGGTGACCCGAAACTGTGCTCGACACCTGTCCACCCTAGGGAAATGATGCAGCACTCATGCTGCCGACGTACGTCCCCAGTGGGCACGAGTCACCCTCAGGGCAGAGCAGGCTTTTCTCTCCACGTTTCCAAAGAATGGAGTAGCAACCAGGGACTGGGGAAAATACTCACATGAGATGGAAGGGGGAGGGGAAGAGAGGTTTATAGCGTCCACAGAATTATAGATAAGTATCTGGTACAACTTCTGGAGCAAAATGGGCCTACCTGAAGGAGGCAAGGGTACCACCGCTTTAACAAGCAGTTCTTTGACCCAGAATATGCTTTTGAGTAGTGGTTTAGGGTGTGATCCATCATTCATTTCACCTTGATGAAACAACTGGTGTAGCAAAACCATCATGGGACTTGGAGTCAAGTTTCATGTCCAAGTCTTGGCAGGACCAATCAACTGCTAGGTGACAAGGAGTCTGGATTTTCTTTTCTATAAAAAGGAGTTGGACCAGATGAGATCTAAGGGTCGTTTAACCTCCAACCTTGCATGACTCTGTTCGCCAATACCAAATGGAAACCTTCTTTCTTCTACAGCCCCTCCATTTGTATAGATTATCTAGTGTTATTTTTTTAATACCACCTATTTGTTGGGAGATGCTGGGAAGGCCATAGAAAAGAAAGGAGGTGAGAGAGAAGGGTGTGTGGCAGCATCTGGAGGCGTGTGACATGCATACAACGAGGAGGCGGGCATGGCACGAGTTTAGCTATGACAATTCTGTCTCAAGCTCCCAATGGCAGCCTAGCAGTGCACAGGTGGTGTGTCACATCCAAAAAGCAGGTGTGAGACATACCTTTCATTCAACTGATCTTCGTGTCCCAGGACACAGAGAAGGGAGCATACTTTACAATGTTTTCATGGAAAATGTAGTTTCTGGCGTTAACCAGGACGGTGTTGAGGTTGGACGGGGACACAGAAGTGCCACGTGCTGCACCATGTTTCGGAAAATCATTCCCTGGGGTCTTATATCCCTAACACGCCTGACTTGACTGTATTAAGCATTTCTGCTCTAATAAAGCTATGGTTCCCTATTTTTCTCTCTAGGAATACTGACATCCAAAACAAAGAATCAAGGCGGGCAAAGCACAGACTCCTAGACTGCAGTTCTGCCCTGGATTCAAAAACAGTTTCTTCATTGGAAAATATGATGTGCGATTTGCTAAATAATTAAAGAATATAGGTTATCAACCAGAGAAAAAGGTTCTGTCCATGTTGGGAGTTTAAAAGGCTCTTATGTTTTAGCAAGTACTCTAAATTATATATGATGTTGGAAGAGAGAAATATCACTAGCAAAACAAAATAACCCAAAATCCAAATATTCAATAAACTGTGTGAGAGGCTGTCAGTTGCCTACCTCAAAATTTATTCTTCCATTCCAATGACATGTAAATGGAATTACTGCATGGGATTTATGAAAAGGCTGTTTAAAGAAGGCCAACTTGGAAAGGAAGGGCTGTTAGCTCTTCCACCTTCCCTTTTTTCCTAACCTCCAATTGGACATGATAACAGGAACTCCAGCAACCAGCTTGGCCTAGTTGACAATGGAAGCCATGTGCTAGGAAGCAGAGGACAAAGAAAAACAAAAAACAGTTCTGAACTGCTTATCTCTAGAATTCTCACATAAGAAAAAAATAATAAACTTCTTTCTAATTTAGGCTGCTGTTATTTGGGAGGCTTCTTATCTATAGTTATATAGCTTATGAATTTCTACAAAGTCTACTTCCGACCTTAGACATCTAAGCCATTAGATCAAATCTACATTTTGAGGCCAAAACTCCCACTTGATATGAATGGCTTTTTAATTGTACATTGAAAGGAAACGATGTCTCAGGTGGTCAATCATTCAATAAAAAGATATTTGTTTAACTAAAAAAATGTTTAAGAGTAAACTCAATTTATTTTTGTCATGTCAATGTAAAAATGGGTTGTTGAGGAAATCACTGAAGATTCTGATTTCTCAATCTTCCCATTTTATAATGGAGATAATATTGACCTACCTCATGAGCACAGGCAGAGGATTAACTAATTAGCAATTGTCAATCACCATGAAAATATAAATTTTCAGAAGTAATAAGACTTTTCATTAAACTATTAATAGCTGTGCTAGTAATTTCTTCCTTCACTGGAGAAAATTTACATTTGATAAGCACTAAAGGCTCATAGTGTAATAAGAATAAAACTTAAATGAAATTAAGTCTGAAGACACTTCATGACATTTTAACAAAAGCATTAAGGCAAAAGATGCTACTATCAAATGCAGTCTCCTGGAAACAGACTCAACATATTTCTGGTGAATCACGAAACTTCATGTGGTAGTCCACACTGGTTCTGTCATTTTAGAGGAGTAATCTAAAACGCTGCTACAATCTAGCTCACTCCTAAGACAGTTGTTCATAGATTCTGCCCTATTTGATTCTTTTCAAGTTACTCATAAGGACAACCTAATGTGGAAACAGATTTTTTTCCCCCCAGTTTGGTAAGTCACCTCCTGGTTACTTCGTTTTATGCGCACCGACCTACAGCACTTTTTATGTACACTGTGCCCTGCTTAAGATCTTAAACACTCTGAGTATGCAACTTGCTGTGACACAATGGTACTGCTTATGAATTATTTTCTGGATGAGATATCAGAATTGTAACTCAAAGTCTTTTTAATCCATCTGCAATCCCCTACCTGGATGTTCCATCTTGCTCTAACATCCCATACCCACCTCCTTCCTATTCATTTCCTAATGATTTCTCTGGGTGTAGTTCACCTCTAGTCTCTTCCACAAGGCCTCTGCTACCAGCTCCTCCACACTTACCACCCCCCTCGTTGAACATCCGTGGAACTTATTGCTCATATTAGCAATTCCGGCATGTAATGATAAACTGCCACATTCAATATTACTTTTCAGGTACATGTATTTAGTTCCCCAGGGGCTCAGTAAGACCCTTGTAACAAAAGTTCATGACTCACATTTCTTTGTACCCTTACAATAAATAGCAGAGGATGAGAATATAGTAAAAGTTCACTAACATGTCCACATGAAGTATGTTGCTTTAATATGTTCAGTGCACTGCAAAAATAGTCCACCGTCTTTATGGTCATCAATCATGTGTTGCACAGATGCACTTCTCTAGGCTCTATTCCTAAACAAAACAAAAGTAGGAATCTCCCACATTTAAATTAACTCACTTGTACCAGATGATTTTCCAAACCACTCATCACCCGACTCTCTTACTGCTATACCAATTTCATGACGCTTACGCGTGACGACTAAAAGCAAGATGTGAATATTTTTAATTAAACCAAACCAGAATTAACATTTTATCATTTTTGAGCTAATTCATAAAACCAGCAAGAATTTTTTTTAAAAAACATTCTGAAAGATGCATGGGAAAATTCTGTGTCACTAAATAAGCTACTAGTATAACATATCCCAATAGTATCCATTGCACAACTCTCTTCTTATACTTACACACACCAGAAGGCAGGCCAAAAACTTACGTCAGGGCCTTAATTTTTAATATTCTGCACAGAATGAAGTTAGAATAAAATGTGATACAGAATCAGGGCCTCTCTTCTTTATTCTCAAAATATGTCCTTTATTCTCCATAAATCTAAACATTAAGGTTTTCCCGGAATGGTGATAAGCATACTTAATTAAACTAATTCTTATTGGCCCCATCCTCCTACCATCAATCACACATTACTCCCTTTTGAATCTTAAAAGGGGGAGAATTTAAAACCAAATGCCAAATATGAACTCACACTGACTCTTTCAAAACCTCTCAGGTTTCCGGAAGATAATCCAATCAGGAATCTCACTCATGTGAGTTGTTCTTAAAGGAATCATCAACAGCTTTCAAACTACAATACTAATAATTGTGTTTATAGAGAGCATTCACTGAGTGCCAACTACCTTACTAGAATGATACATCTATTATCTCATTTAATTGCCACAACCCTGTGAAGCAGGCAATATTACTGCCTTTTTATTATTGTCTCTACAGATAAGGAACTTTTAGATTAAAAATGTTAGTAATCTGCCTAAGGCCACACAGAAGTGAGATTTGCATTTTGGTTGATCAGTTGCCAGAGCCCAGCCCTCAATCCATTATACTGACATCTCAACTAGTCCCATTAACCATACAACTCTTTTTACTCATTTTAACATTTTGAAGTTTTGTTAATTCATCTTTCCTTTCGACGATTGGTAAGAATTAATTACTACAGAATGATTACATTGATTTTTTTTTAAGCTAATGGAATTTTTAATGAAAATAATACTAAGAGAGATGATGGGAAACTGCAAGTCTGAAAATCAGCCATAAAAGCAGTCTGTTAATATTCGCAGATTCCAAAAAATGAATAGTAAAATTAAATCTGCCTGGTAATTTATTTTTAGGGGGCTGGGATGCTGGTGGGCATAACCAATAATTCCTCAGTAATAAGACTGTCCACAGAAATGAACCTTAGTATATGTTTTTTAAAAAAGAAAATCCACGTTCTGATCCTGTGAGAATAGAGCACCCTTCTTAGCATCCATTTGCTGAATTTCAGTAAGGCATTAAACCCTGTATGTCAAAACTCCTCATCCTGAAAGAAAAGAATACCAGCCAGCCTCAATTCTTTAATACATTTTGCTTCTCCTGGGTGTCATTTCCCCTTGCTGTAACAACCCCAACTACGAGAAGTCTTATGTCCGGTGGCCAAATAGTAGTAACCAACCTAAGGAGTTTCTTCATTATTAAAACGGTGGTCGAGGGGTGGGGACTGCATCAGAAACTGCTACAAAAAATGGGGGTAATGTGGGGAAGAAAGTTAAATAATGGACAAAGGGAAAAACTAAACCACAACTCAAGACAATGTCAAGAGGATGTTAAGTGGCCTAATTTCTACCTTTGGGTTCTGGCCTACATACACTGTTTTCAACAATTCTAGCCAGGAAAGTGACAAAGATTTAACAGAAGCAAAGCTGAACTCACTGTCCTACCTCCCATACCTGCTTCTTCCTCATTCCTGGAACAGGTGATGGTCACCTAATACACCTGAGGAATTCCGAGACACGGGACTTGTTCTAGATCTTTTCCTTGCCCTCATGCCCTACAACTAACCACTCACTCAGTACACATCTGGATGATTTTCACCTCCTAAGTATTTATTGAATTTGACCCTTTCTCCTCTCTTACTGCCACTGCACTGGTTTTGGCCCCATCTTCTCTTACTAATGCAATCCCAAGAGCTGTGTATCAAGAAGCCCCTCCCCTTTCATTTCTCCTCCAATCTACTCTCCATATACCATCCAATTGAACATGTATTTCCCTGCATAAAACCATTAATGTCTACCAACTGCCTAAAACAGTAATTATCAAACATCCTTAGGCTTCTAAACCCAATATTCAAATAAGATTTTATAAAACAATTCCAACCTGGGCTGTTCTATTGGCAGGGAATGGGGGATCCCTGCTAACTTATCTTTCTACCTCCATTCCTACCTGGCTGATATCTGTGAGGCTCCTCAGAGTGTCTGAAAAGCGTAAGTGGAAGAATCACGTTTAAATTCTTAGCATGGCCCCCTGAAGCCAGACCCTATCTTTCCTTCCTGGTTTATTTCAGTAACTAGACTTGAAGATGGCTCCCAATGATCCCCATCTCCTGGTGTCCATGCTTTTGTGTAATTCTCTCTCATATCACACCAGAGTTGGTCTGTGTGAACAATAATAAAACATGGAGGAAGTAATGGTATGCCACTTTCAAGAGTAGGTCATAAAAGACACTGCAGCTTCTCTCTCTCTCGCTCGCTCTTTCTCTCTCTATTTCTATTTCTCTTCCTCTTTCTCCCCTCCTTCCTCCAACATCTCTCCCTTCACCCCTTTCTCTCCCCCTCCCTCTCAGATTACTTGTTCTGTAGAAAGCCAGCTGCCATGTCATAAACTACGCCATAGACAGGACCATGCAGAGAAGACCTGAGGTCTTCAGTCAGCAGCCATGTGACTGAGCTTGTACATGGATCCTCCAGCCCCATTCAAACCTTCAGATAACTGCATCTCTGGCCAACACCTTGACTGAAACATCATAACAGGCCATGGACCAGAATCTCCCAGTTCAGCTGCTCCCAAATTTCTGACCTACAGAAATTTTAAGATCATACATTGTTTTTATCACATTGATTATTGTTTTAAGTCAAAAAGTTTTGGAGTAATTTATTACACAGCAATAGATAACTAATACATTCATATTCTCTCACTAATTCCCTATCTTGCACTTCTCCCTCTAGCTTGAAGTTGCCCCAGCATATAATATGCTGCTTCGTATCTCTCTTCTGCTTTTGTCTCTTACCTGCCTGAAATGCCCCCTCCCGCCTTTCTTCCCCCAGCTAATTCTTGCTCATCACCGAAGGCATCATGTGATTCAGGAAGCCATCTCTAAAGCTCAGTGACCCCATTTCAACCATTTTTCCTCCAGTGGCTCCTGGACCCTGTATTTCCAGTATTTATTAACAAACAGGAGGATCTTGATAAATGTTAGTTGGACTGAGTTGCTGATAAGTGCATAGAAGTTATTTGGAGAAACCAACTACTAAGAGGTGCTATTCACCACTTATGAGTGACCACTAGCAAAAGTTAAGGCGAAGCATGCATGGTCCTTTGCTCTTCTAGGCACTGGAACAAATGAACTGCAAAGGGCAGCAGTGTGCTGGAGGAAGGAGGTAATGGAGGTAATGGAAAGAGATGATGGAAAGAAGCAATAGAAGTCATGGGAAAAGGGGGAAATAAAATGAGGTAGGGAGAAGGGGTTGTGTTCCACTAACCATACCATTACTTCAGGCCAAATGACAACACAGTATCAATAACTGCAAAAGATGCTTCAGTTAGATTTCCACAGGCCAAAGAAGGTGCTACTAAAAAGTGGTTGCGTTTAGACAACTGTATCCTTTCTCAGAATACAGAGAGGTACTTTGGTGGAAAAACAAAAAGAAAACACAAACCAATAGGCTAAGGCCTGTACCCTAAAAACAAAGCCCTCAGAAAGGAAGAAAAAGGATGGAGAAGAGGTGCTAAATGATAGAAAATACTCAGAAGAACAGAAGGAGCAAAATAACAACTGAAATATTTAGCTCCCAGATCAGATTTTTCAATCTTTCCTTTTGAATGTATGATAATATATAATATTCAATATAAAATATTAAACCACATCCATACAGTCACAGAACATTACTTTCTGATAACCAGTATAAAACACTGGCAAAAAGTAAATACTTTTCATATAAAATAAAATTATGAATAAGAAATAGTAAGCATATGACAGATTTGACAGATTTCTTTTAAAAAAAGATTATAAAAGCATTCTCAAGAGTCTGTAAACCTGATAATTTAATTATGAAGAAAATTTTTATAAACTAAACTATAAGAGTTAAGTTGAAAGGCAATCTGAGAAATAAAAACATAACACTTTAAATAATTCATAAAATCAAATGAAAAATGTTTTCTTAATATAACAACAAAAAAATACATCTTAGCGTTTGACTGCATTATAGGTTTTTTTCCTAAAGAATGTTGCTTCTAAATCATTTTAACAATGATAACCTTTTCTATAGAAAGTCTTTTTTTATAAGAATGATAGGTAAATTGGTCGCGGCGTTTGCTTTTATTTTCTGTTTGTAATCAGCTCCTAGTTTACAGAAGATCTGAAAATCTACCCTCTGTTCCAGTATCTCCCACATTAGAAAACCAAGAGCTCTGGAGTCATTAAAATGGGCACAACTCCAAGAAAGCCACATGAGATAGCCCAGCCTTCATTATGTAGATAAACGGACATGAAAATGGACATTTCTCAAGACTAATTGGAATTTTTCTTGGAAACTAGTTCAGTGTACATGCCTATTATATGCGTCCTAATATTAATTATGCATTTAAAGGTTAAAGTTAATGAAACTCATCACCCCAATAATCCTTGTCTACATTTTTATTTAGTCACCAGGGGGAGCTAATACTGCTCTATGAGTAGGTAGAGTCCAAAATTAGATTTTTTACAGGAGGGAAAAATTAAATTGATGTGGTATTAAATGTAATTCAAACATAGTACACAGCGTCCTTAAGGCAAATATATCACATATGCAAAAAAAGAATTAGATATACATCTTTTTTTGTTGCTCAACAAAGAAGTTAGAAGAAACTAAAAGCCATTAATTAGAATCTTGCTGTGCTTAATAGAGAACACACATAAACCCAGTTATTTATTGATGTCTTCAGTCCTATTAGGATCTTACTCACCACCCAGATTTTGCACATTTCTCCATTTATTGCACTGACCCTGTTATTTTCTTGGTTTGAAGAACCACTATGATTCTACATTCTAACAGCTAACCATTTGCTCAAAACACCCCTATATAATTACATTATAATTATATTGAAACAAATGTGTCTCTTTCCTTTTGCTTCGAATATTTCCTTCTGTTACAAATATATATTTTTTTAGGACTTTTAATGTGTGTTCAAAGTGTTCCACCCAATAATCTACTTAAATTCATTCCATAATTCTCCCAGGAGACACAATCCCTTTAAACTTTGAGAGGCTCCAGTTGGAACAAAGAGGGGGAAAGGGTTCAGTTTGTGGAATAATCACCTCTAATCGATCAATTTCCCCTGAAGGGAAAGCTGAAGGAAAGGAGGAGTGAAGAGTTCCAGTCCAATTCCTTGAAGTTTAAAAGAACTAAGCCCTGAGGCACAGGGTAGAATGATTCCTGCTTTCCCCTCCCAAGGCCTATTAAGAGGTCACAGATCTCAGTGACATTGCTGCCATTCTCCAAAGACGAGATCCCCAGCCACAGACTTAGCATAAAAAGGATAGGGAAATAGTGGACTTTTAATAGCTTCTCCAGCAACTTGCTGCCCTTTATAAAGGTAGTATCTATCCGTCACAACTATCCTACGTACATAAAAAATAAAATGAAATAAGTGCAGTCGTACAAGAACGTAAAAATTCAACATCTGAAGTTTTATCATGTCGAATTTCACATTTGAGAACAGGCTACATGTAGCAGAGTCCTGTGTGCACACAACTGTATCCAAACAGCTAAACACTGCTCTGCTTATAGGACAGACTGAATGGCTGCAGAAGGCCTAAAAAATAGTTGGTCTCTTTTAATTCATTTTCCCCACAAAAGAAGCCCCACTGTTTCCACATCCCAAAAACAGCCCTTCATTTATAATTTTTACACTTCTCCACAGGGACAAACTGACAGCTTTAATTACCATCAATGACCATCAAGGACACCGTGGAAATTCTTGAAGATATTCTCCCATGGTTTGTGTTCCTGACATTTTATTTACAATTTTTGGCAACTAAATCCTGAAACCACAGAATTAAATGATTATATATTCATTATTAATTATACAACTAAGGCAAAACCATTTATCTGAAACAATTGTGGTTCCATAAGACATCCAAAGGTAACATTTTTTTCTACATAGACAAATAATGCCAATTTTCTTCTTGAATTCTATTCATTTCAAAATGCTAATTTCAAAAACCTCAAATTAATCATGGAGCAGGTAATGTGCTAATACAATTATAGCTAATACAGGATATTCTCTGCTTAGGTTTTACTTGCAAAAAATAAAGTGAATAATACACCCATTTATTTTCTATTTCTAGGAGATATCATCCTTCAGAAACTTTCCATTCATAAACAGTAGCTATCTTGTGATTCACATGTTATTAAAGTAGGCTGAGAGTAAAAACATCTAATTTTAAAATGAACATCAAAAAATAGAGAAATATTCTTAAATTACCATCCCAACTATTTAATTTTAATAAATCAATACATACAATACTCCTTATTCACAGTGGGAACATTACGCATAGGTACGATCCTTTTATAAATCCCAATTACAATGCCCAAACGTATTCAAAGAGCATCAAGGAAATAATGGACCTAAAAATGATTATTTTATATCCATATTTTTAATAGAGAATCTGACAAACAAACATACCAAGAAGAGAACGGTAAACTAGGTCCCAATATCAAAAGTTCTACAGCAAAAGCAACGTGGAAATCACAAAGTTTTTAAAGCAGGTAATAGCTAAACTGACCCTTCAAAACCAGAAAATGGAGCTCACTCAGCCAACAGCTCAGAGATTGGAAGCAATTATGGAGGATTGCTTTTTCTCTAGTAAATGCACAGGACCCTGCCAGACTAAGAAAATGACACACTGTCTCTAAAACTGAGAGGAGCAGAGAACTCCCTGAGTTGTTTCACAGGTAATGAAGTAAATGGTAGTCAAGAGCAGTGGGGTACATATCCTAGGGTAGAGAAGATACTCTGAATATTTAGCAAACAATCAGAATAGACACCAGCCATAAATAGCCATCCAGACACAAATCAGACCTTCCTGAAAGCGAGAAGATAAATAGTACGCCCATCAGCCTGGGCACCCTTGCTTTTCCAGTCTCTTCCCACATCTCAAAATAGTGCAGTTTACCGTTCCCAGTGAAACAAACCTAAGGATCATCTCATTTAATCTTAATTAAACTAATTCACACAAAATCCCCAAATTTCGACAAGAGATTTAAAAACTTTTCCGCAAGGAAACTGAAGGATATTGACAGTCAAAGGCAAGTAAGTAATCAACAAGATCACGGCAAATCTGGCCTTCCCACTCCAAGCTCTTGCTCAGCCACTGTATAAAGGAGGGTAAGAAAGATACAATTTACGTAGATCTGATCAAAAGCTGGAAAAACAAAATTGAGATTACCAGGAAAATTATCTGAAATATGGCCTTACGTCCACCACTGATAATGATGAACCTCATCAAGAAATGTAATAACATATGTTTTCTCTTTGGTGGTTTTTGACATAGCTTTTTCAGCTCTCATGGCCAATAAAATAAATTGTCAAAATAAATGAATCTAAACCAGGACATCAAAACAACATAAATTTATTTTCAAAACCTGTTTGTTTCATCTTTACTTCCTTTTTTCAATTTCTATTTTTGTGAATGTTGTATCATACATGTATGCAATGTATTGGTAAATACATATTATGAAAACACATACTAAATTGTTTTAACCAAAAAGTTTGAAAACCACTGTGGTCTAAAATATGTAAGTATGTGCAAAAGGGGGCTGGGAATGGAATCAACGGAGGCCATGAAACAGCATTTTGGGGGCTTTGAGGATTTTGAGAATAAAGCAGGCTAAAAAGTAAGAAAATATTTTAGGTACAAAACCAGGAATTGATCAAACTGGAGGGAAATAGGAAAATGAAACATACAGTTCCTTAAGCCTAATTAATATAGAAATAAATAATTACTATATAAAGATTAATAAGAAAATATGAATAATTAATTAACATAGAAATTAACTTAGAAAGATGCAAATAAGTTATAATGCCATAAGCCTAATTGATATAAACTGAAAAGTTAAAATATCTCATTTATTTCATGTAATTTATTTCAACTAATGATTTGAAAAGGAAGACAGCAAAAAACAAAGTTCTAAAATCAGTTGCAATCTGCTTCTATGAAAATCATGCTTCATTCCATAAAACACTCATTTCCCTTATTTCCATTGCCAACAGAACTAGCTTGATTGTTGAGTAGAAACAACCAGTCTTTAATTTGGGGGGGTGGGGGGGGGAAGTCTTTTAATTTTTAAAAATATTCTCTGGCCAAAAAAAAAAAAAAAAAAATGCAGATGTCTACAAGTCTTCAGTTCACAAAATCTGTGTGAAGCTACCCAGAAGTCTCATAAGTTTTAAAATCAAACTAAGGGAACATATACTGTCTCATACTGATGTACAGTGTCCACTCAGCGATTCAGTTCATTTTCCTCAAAAATGAGAACCTGTACAGTAATAACATTTGTAAAGGGGCCATGAATATGGTTAGGGCTTTATAAATCTGGTCTACAAACATGTTCCCCCAAAGTGCAACGCGTCTCTACCTACGCATTTACCAATGGTATGGTGGGCCAGAGGATTTAGAACGGATACAATGTAGTTTCGTTTTTCTACATTTACACCCAGGCAAATCACATTAATGATGCGAAGGACCACTTAACAGACAACTCGTTTTCAAATTAGCAGGAAAGAAAAGTGACTCAGAACAAGCATGCAGTATTACCAAATGCACTTTACACATTTATCCTGTGAAGTATAGCTTAGTGTTGATGATTTACAATGCTAGTTCTAACTCGGTTTTGTAAGCATAATAAAGTCTCCGTAATCTCAGCCTTCCCCATAGCACCCTGCTATTAAATCTTTGTTGAGAAGTGTGATGAGACCCCTCTGGCTTTCAGCCCTCCCCACCCCCTGAGGGAATTGGCAAGAAATGATAGGGTTTGTGGATTAGTAAAATGAGAGGTTCTCTGTGCTTTCCCTTCTTTAAATATATATTTTGGTAATATGTCTTCTGCATCAGAGAGTCCCAACAGCATTAGAGTGTTGATTTCCCTCCCTTCCCAGCCTCCAGGAAAGAGAGCAAGGCTGGGGCAAGACAGGTGGCTTCCATCTACTGCTAAAATTGAAGAGTGGGATTTAATTTTTTCTTTCACCTTTCCCTTTAATCCTTCAAGCAGGGATGAACATAACTTACTTATACATGTTGAACTGCAGACTAGAAGAAAATTGCACCATGAGACAAAGAAGAAGGAATTCCTCTTTGTGAGTGCCATCTTACTATCCTTAGGGAACGCTTTGCTCTTTCCTACATCAGGATGCTTGTCCAGAAGTGATGAACTCCACCTATCGTGTGTGTGACCCCTTAGGTCCCTGGCTCTTCTGCTGGATCTACTGGCTGTGAGTTCAGTCCAGTTAATTGGTATGCACTCATGAATCGACCTGGGGCATACTCAATCCACTAGGTGACTTGCACATCTGGGTCTGGAATTAACCATCTTGCTTTACACTTGAACCTTATCTCCTAAGGCCCAGTCCAGCCTGGGCTCACCTGGCAAGACTATTCCAGGATCTCAAGACTTTTGATAGAGAGTGAACCCGCTTGCATCTAGACAGACTCTACTTGGAATCACCTCACCCTTGGGGACGAAAGTCACCAAAGGAACAGATCTCAAGTTACCAAGAAGCCCTGTGTTAAAGGATGGGAGGAATCTCAAGGCAAGGTTTCTGCCAGTTCTCTGACAACACAACTACCCTGAGTAACTCCCACAGGCGTCAGACCATAGAATACCCAGTGTTCTGCTCTTTTGCAATTAACAAGTTTTAAGATGTCTTTCTCTCCACATTCTACCCTATAGATAACCTGTTAGTACACTACTCAGAATTCCCTCTTTCTTCATGTAAATTGTTCACCAAAAAGTCTTCAGACTAAGGTCTAGCTGGGTAGGACCAAACATGTAAGTAAAGACTTTAAGATTAATAGAAGGGAAAGGGAAACCACAAAGAGCACAGAAAAAAAGTTGAGAGAACAGCAAGAGACTATAAATAAAGAAATAAAGAGGAGAAATACGTACAACAAAGAAATTTAGAGTCTTGAAGAAAGGACAGGAATCAGGAAAATAGCAAAAATACAAATATGGCTAGAAGAAGTTAAAAGGCAGAAAGAATGAAAAAAAATAATGAAAGTGTGTAAAACTAAGAGAGAAAAAGAAAACAACTAGAAATATCCTCCTTTGCTAAACTAGCACTTAGTCTATCAGAGGGGGGAAAAAAAGCAGCACCAAGAAAAGAGTTAACTCAAGCAGCAGGAAATAAAAATTAGAAGAGTTGGACATCCTAACTTATATGAAAAGACTATAAAACCAAGGAAGAAAGTAAAAGTATCATGTTACTTTTTTAATTAAAATGGCTTCAGTGTCTTTAATCTTTTCCTGATTAGACACTTGGCCAATCCAAGTCTCAACTTTAACACCTTCAACAAATGTGAATGATCCCTAGTTTTGTTTCTCCCCCTCTTTTTTGCTCTCTCTGATCCTGCACTTCTGCTTTTCTTCATCAATCTACAACTTCCCCAAGAAAACATTCTGAACATCAATTAACAGGACCAAGTCTACCAGATTTACCTTTCCTGAAATGTGTTTCATTGAGTCACAAATAAGCCTGTTTTCTTACCTTAGATTCAAATATTGTGGTATGTGAGCACAGACTAGATTCCCTGCTTTTAGAAAGCTTGAGATCAAAATAAACCAAATTTTTTTTTTATGGGATTTTTTTTTTTTTTGCTTTTGAAGAAAAACACTATTTAACCCATAAATATTATCTTGACCATACCATGTGTTGAAAATCCAGTATTTTCTGCACTGATACTAAAGCTGTATAGTATATAAAGGAACAAATATATAAAGTTGTAAAAGAATACATGTTTTGTTTCTACTCTATCTCATAGAGCTGAACATACGGATAACTATTTGGCAGGAACTCAATAAAAAGTAAACATTATATAGAATTTAAAATTTTTATAATTATTTGAATTTTGAAGTTACCCTTTCACATGACAGACAACCCACTCTTACCTAAAGATTTCCTGCTGACATAGTATATACTGGCCATGTCAGCTAAGTTCCCATGTCTTTACCCAAGGTTAGTGTTAATCCTTCATTAATAAAGCTTCCTTTAAAGCACTAACTAGCTATTCCACTGAAAATGGAATCATACACTAATTGCGTGTGGTTAGTGGGATTTTTCCAAAAAGTATGCATTCTGAGGGAAAAAATGCATTAAAGTCAATTAAATGTATATGAGCTAGAAAATGCAAATAAACCCACGAAGAATACTTATTCACACCTAACAAAATGCTACAATTAAAAAGATTGACAACACAAATATTATCAAGGATGCACAACCGGAACTCGCAGACATTACTGGTGGGAGTGTACAATGGCGTAACCAGGTAGGATAAGGGTTCAAAAGTTTTCATAAAGTTAAACGCACCTCGTCTTACTGCCATGATCCAGCAATTCTACTTCTACTTATTAACTCAAGAGAGATAAAACATATGTCCACAAAAAGATCCATGTAGAACGGTTCACAACAACTTTATTCACAATAACCAAAAACTAAAAATAACCAAAATATCTAACAACAGGAGAATCGAAAACAAACTATGATATATTCATACAACGGGATACTGCTCAGCAATAAAGGAAAGAACATATTACCCCCAGACACAACATGAAAGAATCTCACATGTATTATGCTGAACAAAAGATGCTAGACACAAATAGAGAATATACTCACATGTTGTGTGATTTCACTTACAAGAAGTTCTAGAACAGGCAAAACCAATCTATGGTTAAAAAACCTTAAAAGCGAGTTACTTCTGGTGGAGCATTATTGATTGGAAAGGGTACAAGGGAAATTTCTAGGATGCAAAAAAATTATCTCAAGAGGAATGTGGATCATACCAGTGTATGTATTTTGTCAAAATTCATCAAACTATACACTTAAAATCCATATATTTAACTTTATGTAAATGTTAAATTAATAATTATAGTATTAATAATTATAAACAACTATTAGATGCTCTCTTTATCATGATATGAATAAGCAATTTTGAAAGTACTTAATATGTATTCTAGAGTCAAGAACATAGTAAACACATTGAAGATGATGCAAGCTAGGTTTCTCGCTGCTGAAGAAGGTAGGAAAAGGAAAGGAAAATAACTGAGATGTACCTGAAATGTTGGATTCAATTAGAGGTATCAATAAGAACACATGGTTCTTATTAGAGAGACAAAACTACATTTATGTATGTATCTGTATATATGTGTGTGTATTTTATGAATTATATTACATGTGTATTATATGAAATATACATATACATTTCCTAATTCTGTCTGCTGAGAGGTTCTATAATCAATATACTTATAACAACGAGCACTCACAGTGCTCATATTTTGGTTTCTAAATACCTTTTTCCTCTTAAAGGAAACAGGGCTCCTTGGAAAAAAGGCTGCCGACTGAGACAAGAAGGTGAGCCTGGGGCATCTGTACACAGTAGAAACTAAGTAAGTCCTCAAATAATGATGGAGCCATATTAAATTGACACAGAATCCAGTTGGAAGAGATTCCCATTGGCTAAATCTCGGGCAACTTAGGCATCAAAATAATGATAGTAACGAATTATGACCCACTGAATAAAATAAAAATTCAAAAAGCCATCGTGATATGAATAAACAAATGAATAAGAAAATGAAATTGTAATAACAGCAGGTCAACTAATAAATACAAAAAATACAAAATTTATGGAGTTAAAATGGGTATTTTATGAGGATAAGGATATTTACATAGTGCCAAGTATCTTCCCACAGATAACTTATTATTTACAAAGAGAAAATAGTAACTTTACACTGGAGAAAGTTGGTGGGCATCATCTTTAAAAAGGTGTTAACATCATCAACATTGGAACAAATCAACATCACATATTTTCTGATCTGATGCACTTAGAAAGGCACATCACTTTGGTGTTGTGGTGTTCCCGCCATGTAAGTATATAACCTGAATTTAACCATGAGAAAACATCTAACAAACTCAAATACAGATGGGCATTCTACAAAGTAGCTCGCAGGTACTGGTCAAGAAAGGCTGAGAGGTCATTCTAGGTGAAAGGACACAAAACAAACATGACAAATGCTATGCATGATCCTGAACCCTAGATAAGAAAAAAAAAAAGCTCTAAAGGACATTATTAGAGCAACTGTTGAAATTTAAATATTGATCGTGGATTAGATAATAATATTGTATGGTGCTAAACGTTATCTTTCCTAATTTTGATTAAGTGTGCTGTGACACACTTAAGAGAGTGTGTCACATGTAAGAGAATGTATTTGTTTTTAAGAAATATTCAGGATATATTTAGAAGGGTGTGATGTCTCCAACCTTCTCTCAAATGATTAAGAACAAAATGGATGAAAAAGAGAGACAATGATAAAGCAAATGGGGTAAAATGTAAACAATTGATGAATCGGGTAAATGGTATTATGGTAGTTACATGTACTGTTTTTACAATTTTTCTATGAATTTGGAATTATACCAAATACAAAGTTACCAAAAAACACAAAAATATATACATGGACAATGTTTATATAAGCTTCATCAATTCCTACACTTATGTTTCAAAAAACGGTAATCAGTTTTCTGAAGAATGAAGATTCTATGGTCTAATAAATTTACTCATTGCAATCCCTTCTTGAAGAGCCACAGTACACTTTAATAAAGAAGCCTAAGTAATTGGATTTAATCCAACATTTCCACAATAATCTATGTCAGGAAACCTGGTTAAAATGGAACACCTATTAAAATCTTACAAAAATATCTATATTCTGTGGAAAACAGTTGGAGAACCACTTGTCTAGTAAATATATTTCCTACACATGGTTCATTGAAGAGAGGTTTTTGCTAGGAAAAATAAGATACAGAAAGAGAACTAAAAAAGCACACACACACAGAAGCAGGGTCAGCTTCAAACAGTAAAAGAAACATGACATGAATCTAAAAAAAGATATCTATCTAAAATGTCCCGTGCAGTCTCATATAGTACATTCTTGTAGGATATATTTTTAAAGAAGGCAGAAATTTGGTAAACTGAGTTTTAGTTTTAGCCAACCACTAAGTTGAATATGTCATGCTCATGTCATTTTAATCTGATTCTCCCCATGAACTACATAGCAGAATAGCCTCTGTCCCTTAGTGAGTATCTACGGTGGGCCAAAGGCTCAGAGACTACAAATGACAACTAAGACACAGTTCCCGCCACTCATGAGCTTTCAGTCTAATGAGGGAGATGGAAAAAACTGTGATACTCAAGAATAAGCGTAGAACTTTATGGGAATACAGAAAGGCACCGAACTCAGCCAGAGAAGGAGCAGGGAAAGTTCCCTTGAGGAGATGATATTTAAACTAAAACAAGCTAAGGCCTACTACATTTCTGAAAAAAATATTCAGAAGGTATTCTTAAACTCTATTTTAGCCACCCAATGTTAGCACTTAGATGGCATCAGTGTTGTTTAAAAAAAGATAAAATGGAAATGAAAACATCCATAGCTATTAAACTCTAGGTACAATTCAAAAGCTAAGAAGGACGGTGACGCTGAGTTTGCCATAAACCACCTTAGAGTTCTTTCTAAAGCACTTCTAGACATTCCTAGCTTGGAGTTCAAGTATAGGAATAAAATAATTAGAAGTAAGGGGTGGGGGGGAGGAAGAAACTGAAAAATCAGAAATAAATGGTGAGAAGACAAGAAATGCTAAGTATTGTTTACCTGTCAGCTGACATTGATTAATCTTGTGTTCTGTGATGTCGCTCAGTGACTCGAACACCTGCAGGCAGCTGTCACAGCTGTGCACAGCCTCGTCCTCCAACTCGTCCCCGTCTTCCGGCCTCTTCTTACAGTCTAGTGCCTCTCCATCTTCAGTCTTGTCTTCAAGTTTACAGTTGGGGTCTGAAAAAAATCAAGACTGTAAGTATAGGCTTTAAAAACAGGTTCTTTTCAAGTAACGTTTAATTTTCTTGCTACCAAAAACAGAAATACAATTTTCCTCGAAACAGAAATGGGAAGCTTTCATTGCAGATTTTATTACAGAAAAATCAAAAGTGAGTGTTCCCTAAAATATTTCAGTTTGTGACGTCTGGAGGTTTTCCCTTTCTTTTCTACCATGCAGCCCTTTGCCCATTTCCTCTTTCAAATAATGTGCCCCACTCAAGGTTAACTTTGCCATTTTTTCAACCCTTTTAGGGGAATTTTCTTTAAAAATAAACAAACAAATAAATAAATAAATAAATAAATAAATAAATAAATAAATAAATAAATAAAAGTCACTTTTAAAATTAAACAGTCTCCAATGTAAAGAGGGGAAAAAACCACTGTGTTTAAGAATGAATTTCTTTCCTGCTAAATATACTCTTTCACGGGAAATTACCAGAAATAGCCAAAAGTCTAGAATAAGCTAAGCTAATTACCATAAGCATGAAATTGACCTTTACTTAAAAACCGGTCAAAACACACAGTTACCCCATTATTTGCTAGACAGTGATCGCTAAATAAGCTCTACCACACAGCAAAACATTCCTACAAATACAAACTCAAGTTTAAGTATGCTCCTACCTCTCTTGTTTTCAAAATGAGCAAAAATGAAACAAAATATACAAAGAACAATTACAAATTACAATCAAGTCAACAACTTTCGGTTGCCATTATCAATATCAAAAGTAAATAAAGGGAAAACTGGGGCGGCTGGGTGGCTCAGTTGGTTAGAGCACAAGCTCTGAATGACAGGGTTGCCAGTTCAATTCCCGCTTGGGATGGTGGGCTGCGCTCCCTGCAACTAAAGATTGAAAATGGGGACTGGACTTGGAGCTGAGCTGTGCCCTCCACAACTACATTGCAGGACGATGACTTGGAGCTGATCGGCCCTGGAGAAACACACTGTTCCCCAATATTCCTCAATAAAATTTATAAAAAATTAAATAAAAAGAATGGGAAAACTAATAATACTTCCATTCGAATCCTAAGCATGCTACATACATAGCAAGGGGGAATAGGAAAGTAAAACACAAGTAATGTTTTCACTTAAAGCTCAATAAATACTTAAAATACTTCTTGATTCTTTATGCTGTCCTTGACTCATTGTAGAGAAGTACCCCCCTGCCCCATGCTGCCACTGCTCCCCTTGGCAGGAAAGCAAAAGGAGGGAGTGAGGGGGACACTATGCCTCCTTAGCAGTAATTACGGTAATATAACTTAATGTACGGGGCACTAATTTCTAATAGCAAAAAGTCCTCCAAAGTCAGAAATTACTGTCTCAAAATAGGGTAGTTAATGAAATAGTTCCGAAATAGTTGTGTCAAAATACCTAAGAGATATGTAATGCATTATCTGTAGTCAAATTTTTACATATGGGAGGATAAATATTTGAAATGTTATAACCAAGAATTCACAGAAACTAAATTAGTCCAGATTTCTTAGAAACGTCAGTAAGTGTAGGAAAGTGCTTTCTGCTATCTTGCACGTAACAAGTTTCTATAAACTTTATTTCTACAAGTAACTGTGCTCTTTTTTTGCTGGCAGTTGTTCCAAAGCCTTTCTTCACAGCTGCAATAAACTTAACTATATCACCACCTTTCAAATGATTTACATATGCCAAAATCAACTTACATTCAACATATATAATCTCTTGGGTTAATGAAAAAAAGCAGAATTCCCATCTCAAAGAGCAAGTAGTTTTATTTGTTTGTTTGTTTGTTTTTAAAGAATGTAGTGTTTAAGTAAATTGGTAATTTGGGTTGATTTGCCATCTGGAAAATTATTATCTCAACACTCTACACTGTGCCCATTTCAACATACTGGGGTGTAGACTGCTCAATCCTGGGGGAGTAATCACAGGATCTTGTTCGTTTGTCTTGTACTTTGCCCAGCACAGCACCGTGTCCAGGTGAGTGCTTAGTAAATATTATTTAGTGATGATGAGAAGGTAGAGAAGAAAAAAATAAAAGAGTACATAAAAAGCCCTTTGCTGGTATTTTTTCTGTAAACAGGAACAGACCAGGTACCTTCAAATTAAAAAGCACCTACAGGCCTACGTTTTCCAAAATTGACATTATACGTACGATCCCCCACATTTGACTTTGCTGGTTTCAAGTGTTCCGTCTACAGCTATCGATGCAACAAATGAGTAATGATTCAAAGATCTCCAACAAACTAAAACCAAATGGTAAAATACTGCCAAATTAGAGAGTAATGCAGGAAAATAAATAACTGTCCCAATTATGGCAAATTGGCTCCCACACCATTAAATACTTGTTGGAAGGCAGCACACACACACTCAATACTTTTAGTTGTTTAGCATGAGTTTTGAGTTTCTCATAAAACTGACAGCACTCAGGGAAATACGGGCACTAGGTCTGAATTTTAATATGATTATTTAAATGCTACACATCCAGTTTGCAGGCCTGTTTGTTTTTAAATAAGGAGACACTCTGAATACTTTAAGTAGTATGCAGAGAAAAATGATAAAAACTCACCTTCCTTATTATTCAAGAATATGGACACTTTATACGAATCCAATATCAAAAATATCAAAGAAAGAGAAATGCATACATGACGCGTTAGCTCTTCAAAGCTAAAGAATGACTCCAGTCTATGCTTCTGACATTGTGGCTAGTTATTAAAATGAGGGTCAATTTAAGACTAATAAAAAATGTTTTTGTTTCCACTTCTGCATTTACAGATAGAACCCTTCAGGGGCTGAAGTCAGTCAAGCTTATTCTCTTCTGCTGCAACTTT
This sequence comes from Rhinolophus ferrumequinum, assembly GCF_004115265.2. NCBI lineage: Eukaryota > Metazoa > Chordata > Mammalia > Chiroptera > Rhinolophidae > Rhinolophus > Rhinolophus ferrumequinum. The sequence goes on from NC_046302.1 coordinate 21,397,168, forward strand.
AGGATGCCTGCTCCAGCCAACTGGCGAATCTGTTTTTAGGTCACCACTTCAGAGAGACCCTCTGGGGGGTGGGTGCGATTATAGCCTATGATGCCTTGGCATAATGAGTACTGGAATCTCAGTCTCTCTCCTTGTAAGTAGATTTTTTTTTTTTTTAAACCGTCTCCACTTTCATGGAGAATTCTTTCTCGCCCATTCAAAAGATGTGTTTGTGTTACAGGTTTCCATTCCTAATGTCAGTTGATGCAGGAAGATTCTAGAAAGCTTACATTGTCAACCATTTCTTTCCCACAGGTGGCTACACTTCAATAATTACACATGGCCTTAGTTATGTAGTTTTTATAAAGTCCTTTGAGATCCAATCATAAAAAATAATTGTATTACTCTGCTAGCCATTCAAACCTCTGACTTCAACCTAAGGGGTTATAAATACGAGGTCCATGCCTTTAAGTACTGCCCTGCACCCAACACCACTGCAAGAAGAACAATTGTTCTTCTAACTCCATTGTTGTGCTATAAACCCACCCAAAGGGCAATATTTTTAAAGATCCACATACTGCCCGCACTGGGACTGC
>NC_046302.1:21402742-21420242 GCF_004115265.2 Rhinolophus ferrumequinum
ACGTACCATTTGAATCTCGTGTAGTCCCTAATTCCCTACAAAACAAACAAAACCAACTTCTATATCCCGCTGCTTAACCTTAAACCAAGTCTCACGGACCTATTCTCCCATTTTAGATAAGAAAAATATTATGAAAAATATTTTGAATAGCTAGATATACAGGTACTAATTTCCCTACAGCAAAGGAATTTTAAACTGCTGAAAGTCTACTTTGGAGGAAAACAAATTATTTAAAAGAATTTATGTGTAGTCTTTAGCACATAATGACCAGATATACTGAAAAATGCATCTTTGGACAACGATAATAATAAATGAAACATATTTCAACCTAGGATTTAGACACGTGGATGTTTGGGAAAGGGTCTAGTTATTCCTCTTTAAAGGTAATAAGCCACAGCTATAGTAACATAGCTCTTAGGTTGGTACAAAAGTAATTGCGGTTTTTGCAATTATTTTTAACCTTTTAAACCGCAATTACTTTTGCACCAACCTAATAGAAACTATTACTGTACCCCAGCAAAAGAAAATCTGGGGCAAAAAGCCTTTATATTTCTGATACTTACCAACTGTTATTACTTCTGCTAGATTAGATAACACCAATCCAGTTGTAACAATATTTCTGGATTGGACAGGTAAAGCTAACTATCTCAACAATTCCTGAAAACTAGCTTCAGGAGAAAGTATTTTGTTTGGAACAAGAAACATTCACTTGCTGCAATGCAACAATATTCGTCTTTACCTGTTGAGAAGATACACTCCAATCTCACTCACAAAATTCACTCCAATATTGTCACTCCATTCTCTTGATTAGTAACTTTACATTTTTTAATTTAGGAAGTTCCTCTTCTTGATTTTAATGACATATTTAAAAGACGGGGACAACTGGAATGGAATCATGTCACCCAGGAACATGAAAAACTTTGTTTTCTTTTGTTCCTTTTTCTCCTTCAAGAGCTCCAACAAGGTCTCAAACAAACTTGGGATCAAACTGTTATTAAAATGAAGTGGAAAATAATTTGAAAATAAATTTTTAAAAGGTTTATTTTTCTTTCCCAGGCTGCACACATACAATTCTAAGCGATGCTACTCAGGAAGATAAGAAAGTGGTTTCTAAACAACTGCTTTGCTTTGGTAACATGATGGCTCAGCAAAACAGAAAAAAATAAGAAAAAATCCATAAAATAAGGTACCTGCTTGTATAATGAAAGATCAGAGCAAAAAGTGAGGCTATGAGTTATGATTTACGACCTATTACAAATACAAGAACGTTTATGTATACTTGGAAAAAAATTCATTTTATTCTCCTCCAGTTGGGCTAATAAATTTAAAAATACATGCAACCCTAAATGTCTAAGGTTTCTTCAGCCTGAAAAACAAAACAAGAAAAGCCACATAACCAAACATAAACTATAAAAATAGATCATTATTGATTTAGCACCATTTCTGCAACACTTTCCTTAAGGAATCTGAAACAAAGAAAATATAGGAGCATCGTTTTTAAACTTTTTAACGGCACTTTTCATTTCCCAGAATGCAACAACTATTCCTTAAATTTCCAAATGAGTTTAATAAATGTTTTTCTTTAGTTTTAACTTAATCTCTCGCAAAACCAGACTTTTAAAACGCACCTTTTCCTACCGAATGCTAACCTTGCCAAAGTGCATTTAATCTGCATGTATCTGCAGACAAGTAATAAAGACACCAGTGCCATTAGCATAATCAATACACAATTTACAGAGCTACCCAGATAGAACCTGAAAGTGCATGCCATTATCTTAGTAACTATAAATTAATAGTCGTTTGTGGGAATATGTTCCCACTTATATTGTTTCAATCCTGACTTGTCAAGATAATGTGAGCATATATTAAATATTTTTATAGTATATATGTTATATATAGACATATTTTAAATGATGATTTATTATCAGATAATCTCCAAACATGCATCAAGTAGAATCAGCTAAATCAATCACATTTATGGGAGAATGGGTGATAAATAAACACCCATATTTATTAATCATTTTGCTGCTCACCATGTGATCTAATAAGCAGAAATATATATGTGTGTGTGTGTGTGTGTGTGTGTGTGTGTGTGTGTGTGTGTGTGTATATATATACACACATATATATGACATAATATTCAATGAATATAGGTGGGGAAGGAGCATGTTCTCAGATGGTGAGCCAGAAAGGGCCAGATCTCATCCTATTTTCTTAAAAGAATGATAAGGAAATTAATCTAGTCAATTCTACTGCTGCTTATAATTTTTAAGAACATAACCTTTTAGAATTTTATATTTAGCCAACACTAGCAATTTTAAAAAGTATGTGCCATCTCCGAAGTACCATCTATAAGACATCAGAAATGGAGTCATTTTATTCAGGAATGGTGATGGGTCATGCCCAATTCTGTCCACATATGGCATCAGTGTCCCACCAGCCCTTGGGACAACGCATCCCCAACAGGTGTGCCTACCTCCTCATAGCAACAAAGAAAATGTGTACGACAAAGTGGCATATTTCAAAAGAAAGAAAATAAACACTGATTCAGGATGGTAAGCTGCCAGAGGGGTTATGAATTTGTTTTTTTCCTAGCTTCTCCACACAGTGTATTTAAAACAACCAATGTGACATTACCAAGAGGCTATTCAACCAAAGTCAGATCCATTGCTATAATTTTGTAGGAACAACCACCACTCACTTTTTCCTATAACTCAAAACTGGTGGGCTCCACCCTAACACATCTGGCCTTTGAGTGAGAGCATCCAGAGGAAGACCTTTGAAAGTCTACTCAACCTCAGTAAGGAGGTATTTCTGCTGAGACGTCACCAGCAATGGGAAAGCACTCCTGTATCCCTTACTCTAGCACCCCACTACCACCTCCTCTAAAGCACCTCCCAGATCAGCTGCCTGAGACATGCAATTCTTTTATCAGAAGCCAAAGCTTTGAATCACACAATTTGGGATTTGTCAGGTTTCCACAGCTTTCAATTCTCTCTCAGGTGTAACTGACTAATATCATATCATATTTTTTTTCCTGTAGAAGTAACTTTTCTGGGGGGAGGGGTGGACTAGGAGAGGGAACTGAGATCTAAATGCTTAAAGCAAAAGGGATCACCAGAGGAGAGATGTGGTGGCCAGAAGAGTATTTCCACCTCTTCATTTAAGACTGGCCCTAACTTCTTCTATTTGAAAATTATGAGATTAAGGACTGCCCATTCTCAAGTCAGGACATCTACATTCCTTTTCTACTTCAGCTATGCTAATTGGATGAGCCCAGTGTCTGTGCCTCAGTTTTCTCATCTATAAAATGGGGGTAATGGTAACTGACACAAGATTCAGTTAAAATCAAATGACATAGATACACAGTGTCCTTAGAAACATTAAATAGGTGCCCAAATGCAAAGTATTTGCCATACAGAGCAAACTAACCTCTCCTCCAGCTCCATCACCCACCTTTTATTGTGGAGAATGGTTATTAATGAATATAAAAACTCACAGAATTCCTCTTAGGCTTTCTCCAGAAGGGGAAAGATTTTCTGCCCTACACAAAGAGGCAAGGAAGCCACAGAACTGTGTCACCCCTCAGGACTTTGCAGAAGAGGGAAACATAAGGAGGACAAAATGTGCATGTTTCCTCAGCTCTCCCATGAACTTCATCCATAATAAAAAGCTGTTTGTTACTCCTTACGTAGTACCTTGCTGTTAGGTTGGTGCAAAAGCAATTGCGGTGTTTGCAATTATTTTTAATGTGTTAAACCGCAACTACTTTTGCACCGACCTAATAGATATCTGTTAAGTCTCCTACACTTGTTCCCTAATACATCAGTCCTGTGAAGTAGTTTGTCACCTTTTTATTGGTAAGAAAACTGAGGCGTAAAGAGGTTCAGTAACATGTAGGATTCTAGTGCAGGCCCATCAGGCACTGACTGTGTCCCTCAGATCAACTCACTGGGACATGTTGATTGTACATACAGGACCAAAAGCCAGAGACCTTGACAGATCAAACGAGAATAAGGAAGGGGCCTCTCCCATAGCAGTAGACCCAGGATTTTGGCATTTGTGAAGAGTCTGAGAGGGGTGGCGAAGTCACTTTTCCTTCCATAGTTTAGAACGTGCACAGCCATGAAAGGGCATTCCTAAAATTAAAAATCAAGAGACTGAGACTCTCCTCCCTGTTCTGTCACAAAGTCACAGAACGGAGCACCTAACCCTCGTTGGATCTCGGAGATGAGAGCTGAATGGATGCTGGAGCGTCCCTACCCCACTTGGAACGCTCTGTATGTCCCTGCGCCTCCTAACATTTCCTTAACAAGATTTCTAGCCCCAGGTACGGTTCACCTGTCAGAAAAATAAACGACGAACCTAGCCCGATCCATCCTTTCTAAAGTGTCTTCTAGAATATCTATTTTAAATTATCTTGACGTGGAATTTCTCTTATCCCTTACTATCATTTAAGGATATTCCACTCATTAAAAGTGGCCTCACACAATCCTCTTGACTCTCTCCACTCCGATTTTCATAACTATTTCTTTCACTTCATTTAGCATTAAGGTGGAAGGAAAAGGTATAAATGGATATTTGAAAGTCATCTGATTGGATATATTACGGTTTTAGACTTTGTCCGTATGGAAACACAACTTTATGACAGTTCTAACATAGTTAAAATAAAAAGAGATGGTAGTATCTACACAGTGTCCCCAGACAAATGAGTGCTGAGGTCAACCAGCGGGCAATGACTGACGCTGGGTTTCTAAGGCCCAACGGGACAACCAGAGTCCAGCAATCTGGGAGTGGACACTAGGTGATTTCATGAACTAAATAGAGAGAGTAGGACTGGCGACTGAACGAGCAAGGGAAGGAAGGCAAGGGAAATTTTTAAAAAGCAAACTGAACATTTAGAATTAACTGCAGAAAAGAATGAAAAGGAATTTAAAAGGAAAGAAATTTCAGACAACCTGCCCCAATGTAAGGTTTCACGTAAAATTAAAACAGTGGCTAGACACAGCCAGACAGAGACGAGCAGTAAATAGCGAGTCAGCAAACACATTCCCTGTATTCTCCTTCCGTTTTCACACTCTATACTCACATGTGCTTCTAGACAACACAAAATTCCTCTCTGAAGTCTAAAAGAAAATGCTTCCAGATAAACTTATGATGAGTATGGTGATGTAGAAAATCATCCCCTTGTTCAGCTAATTCCTTTGTAAACCCAAGCCCAGATTTACCTTTTTAATTTAAGGATTATTAATAAATCTACTATGATTAAACCTTCATAATGATATGTGAATTATTTGTCTCTGGTTCCTCTCCCAAGAACAATTAGCCTACCTTTGCAAATTAGCATGGCCCTTCTGCAAAGAACTCAAAGACACAGACCTGAGTTACCAAAAAGATGACAGAGGCTCTGAAATTAATTAGCTCCAGTTTGTTTCCATTATCTTTTAATTGGAATTTCTGCAGGAATTTTTCTTTCAGAATTCTCTCTACATTGGCAAAGCAGAAAGGAACTTGAAATCAAGCACTGCTTTGGCCAGTGTGAAGGGGCTGGCCGTGGCGGCCTGAACCCCGCAAAGGTGTCTACAAAGAACCCACCCAAGACCGGCCTCTGAAAGGGCTGTGTCCAATCACACAGGTGCCTTGAAATCCCCACTTGTGAACCATAGCAAAAAGGAATTTTCTAGAATACAAAGGAATTGTAGAGCATGGGGTGAAGAATTTGCCCACAAAAGTGAGAAATCTTCAAGAGTAAGACACATTTACTAAGCACTTCTTGTCTGCCAGATAGTACTATTCTAAGAGCTTACATGAATTAACCTTTAATTCTCACAACGATCCCACGAATTGGCTACTATTATTATCCTCACTTACAGATACAGAAACTGTAGTTCGAAGTGATTTAATAACTTGCCAAAGGTCAGATTAGGATTTCAACATAGGGAGTCTGGTTGAACACCCAAGCGGTTAACCATCATACTACATTGACCTCATTTACTAAAAGTTTGCTAAGTACCTACTATATTTCCAGGAATGTGCTTAGGTGCTGTGGACACAAGGCTGGCGGGGAGGAAGGCAAAGCCTTCCAGTGTAATGGGCAAGACAGAACTAAAAGAATGATTAGGAAAAAAAATATATATATATATATTTATATATATATATATATATTCTATGTCAGACACACTATCTATTAGTTACAAGGGAACGCACTGACAAAACTGAAAACAAAAATTTTTAAACTTCTCAATGGCAAAAGAAAAAAAACATTCCCACTCACAAAGACAAAAGACAAACTGGGGGAAATATTTGCAACATATAAGTCAGACAGAGAACTAATTTTCTTAATAATATGAACTGCTCTTTCAAACCAAAAGACAAAAGATCCAAGGAAATAAAAGGGTAATTCACAGAAAATAAATACAAATGGTGTATACACATATGAAAAGATGCTCATAATTATAGAAATGCTGATTAAAATGTCAATAGAGTACCAGCTTGTTTCACGAGCCACATTAGTAAAGATAAAGTACTTAAACAGTCACTCTCTAACCCGACTGCTAACAGCACTGAGAACTGGTACGACCTGCGGGGAGGGCACCACAGCCGTATCTATCAAAATGGTAAATGCACATTCCCTTCACCCAAAAATGCCATTCTTTGGAATTCACTCTGTATACATAATCATACATGTCAGCAAGGATGTGTTATGCTCACTGAAGCAACATTTGAAAATAGTAAAATAAACAAATAAGTAATAGAAACATCCTGATGGCCACCAGTAGGGAAAGGGCTAAATAAACGACAGAGCATCATACACTGGATAGTGTCCAGTTGTTAGAACAAAGAAGAGAGGCTCTAAGTATTGATATGGAGGCATGTCTAGGAAACAGTCAGGGAGGACAACATAGAGGGCTCCCACTTTTGTTTGGGAGAAAAAGATACCCACATATGTACCCTGCCATCTACGAATGGTCCACTTTGCTGTCTGAGGGCGTTACCACTAGAACCCTCATCCTCTCTAAATACTGTGGAACAGATATTTAAGTAGCAATTGAAAGGGGCAACACGTTATTAGCCTGTCCAGGGTACCGATGCATCTCACTCAGACTTGGCGTGGAGAATTATGTGGATGGTGGTAAAGGTCAGATATATGTAGCTTTAAACATCCTCTCATGGACTACTTTTTGGGATTTTGTAAATAACACCACCATGAATAGAGACAACAGAAAATGTCTAAAAAATGTGAGTTGTAAAGTGAAAAAAGGGAAAGTGTTGATAGGTATATGATTGTTGTTATAATCTACAACTTTTCCATGTATCTTTTCAGTTACAGAACATACTAATGATTGTTGATACGCTGTCATAGTCTAGTATTTACTAAGCTGCTTGATGTGGAAATTTGGCTAAGAATTTGCAAAGATCATAAGCAGAAACATATTACTACATGATATGTATATACTTTCCTAAATTATCTACGAGGTGAAATGGAGAGTTGTTAAATTGTCCAATGATACCAAAATGAGTGTATATCCAGCATTTAGACAGCATTATAAGAATTAAAAGAAATCCAGATATTTGGAAGAATAAGTAGATCGAAGTGATGAAAAACTGAATGGATATAGTCATAGTGGTTTACTTAGAATGGAAAAACCAGGCCCATGAACAAAGGACTGCCAGAACTTGCACACAAGTTAGCCGTGTGCAAACAATATAAAAAGAGATACCACTTGTACGAATTGCAAGTATATTACTGTTGCAAAACTAAGTACAGGACGGAGGTAAACAACATTATGAGGGACACAGAGAACCATCTAAATGTCTTCATAGACTATTATTAGCTCCATGAAACCCAGGAGCAACTGGGTCTGATGAGTTCCTTACTGTATGTTTAGCACCTGACACATAATTGATGCTCAATGAAAATTCCTGTAGAATGCATGACCATGTTCAACAGTTTTCATTCAAAAACATATTAAACTTCAAATTTGGTTTGAAAATGCTTCCTCTAGGATCCTTCCCTAACCTCACTGATATATTCACATCTGTGACATGGTCTAGTAACACCCCTTGCTTTCCCTTCACATGATCGTAAATTACTAATATCCATTGACTTGCTCATCTAACATGTTTCCACTGCTTGGTTGTAACTCCACAAGAATAGATCATATTTGTCTCCTTCATGGCATCCCCAACTCCTAGACTGTAAATGATGAATCTGCAGTAAATATTTGTTGATTAAACAAATGATTGAATTAACACATTTGTTTGTATAGTTGTATGTTTGTTTACCATCTAGTTTTAAGTTATGGGGATTCAAAGAAAAGAAACACAGAACCCCATTCTCCAAGGGCTTATCAACAAACTAGAAAACCAACTTAGTGCCATAGTTTCTATGACATAGGAGGTACAGAGAGGATAATAAAAACCAGAGTCATTTTAACTCAGGTGGAGCAGAAAAAGCCTCAAAGGAGATATGAGATGAGTTTTAAGAAATGAAAACAATATTCAAGCCTTTATTATTATACAAAACCAACTTGAGAATCCACAGTCTAAGCTTAGAGGAGGAAGTTCAAAGTGAAGCCATGAAAATCATTAAAGGTTTGGGGCATGCTGCTATATGAAAATGGTACCAGCATTTGGGGAAATGGATGAACATGAATTGAAGATGACTAGCCAACGTAAGTCAAACTAAATTAAAATGCTGTCCTTAAAGCTACACACTTTGACCTTGGCTTAAACATTTGTAATGCTGCAGGTTCATACCTATCCCACTGCAAACATCCACCTGAGACACAGGCAAACACAGAGCTGGTCACACACTCACACATACACACAATCTCTAGTGCAAAGCAGCTGCTGCTATTAGGGCTGCTCGCAGTGAGATACAACAAACCCCTAGTGAGACGAATGAATTGGTCACTCGTCCAGGGCTCTAATCTAGAAGCTGCAAACCACTTTATGGAAATTCCAGGACTTGGATGGAGTCGGATCCTCCTAAAGGCCCTGAGAATGGTTTGGTGTGTAATACATATGTCCTTCTATATTAGCTACCTAAATTGTTAGCTCCATATTAGCTCTGGACAAGAAATAGTAGGGGAAAGACCATCTAAAACCTGTTGTTTGATTTTGTTCCTTCAGGTACAACTCAATCAAGTTCACAATTTAAAAGGCATGCCTGCCCCATTAATATGAATTATTGATCAACTTGCAAGAATTGCAATTTCTGAATATAAGAATTCTATGATGTCAGAGATAGAAGGGAACTCAGAAGTCATTCATTTCATAAGCGATAAAGTGATTTTGGTTCATGGAAGTTTATTGAACCCTAAGTATAAGTCAGGTACCTGGCTAAGCACTTCCTGGCCTAAGGGACACACAGGCAAAGACAGAGTTCTAAAGCCAACCCAAGGGTCTGCCAGCCCATCACACTCCTACTGGGTTTTAAGTATGCAAATGAGCAAGTATAAAAAATAGTTACATTTAACCAGAGCTATAAAATGGTGTTATTATCTTGTAATGGTTTTATTTTGAAGATTAAAAATTTGGTATAACGATGCAATACTTATGTAAATGACCTATATGATTTTGGAGGAGGCAAAAGGGATTTCATGTTGATCATTTTCTCCTTCGGTCAGTTACACTCCACCATCACCATTCATTCAGCACTCACATCTTTGAACATGCAGACCATCAAGACACCCAATATCATTATCCCTAAATTGTCATATGTTTAAGATCTGTGGTTCTGTAAAGTTTGTTTCAAAACATTCACCTAACTCCCAGGGGAAAACTATCAAACTTGCACTATGGACTTTTCAATACCAACTTGTTTCATTTCTTAGTGTTTTATTCCTGAATATTTAATGGAATGAATTCCTCGTGACGTATTTCATCTCAATTTTATACAGCAGGGATTCCTACCTAAAGTTTAGTTTTGCAGTTTTTAAATATCAGCATCATACACATTCTCCAAGAGGCTCAAATTATCTTCAAGGATGCCATAAATTCTTTGAAAATTTTTAAAAATTAACTTTAATATCACACAATCAACTTTCAAAAATGTTATCCAATCTTTTAGGAGGATAAAAGATACTGCAAAATCAATTATCTAAATCCAAAAGGGTTTGAAATAAATATTCTGTATATGTATTTAGTGATTTCACTGCAAGTGAGCATATTTACTTTTGAATTTTAAGAGAAAACATAGCTCACCGTTGTTAAAACGCATAGCTCACCAAAGTTTTCGTGCCAAAAATGTTTCTGAAACTTTTTTTTATCTAACTTTTTCAACTGAACTTGCTGAAAAAGTGAATATACCATATACGCGTATCTCCTTTTCCTCACTTGCATCGTTTCCTTCCCCAAATTAAAAAGCAATGGATGATATTTAAAATCTCATCTAGTTTTCTAAACCCTAAGCTTGATAAGAGCAAGGCTATGTCTGTTTGGTTCACAACTGAATTCTCAGAACTTAACACAGTGCCTGGGACAAAATAAGCACTGAAAGGGAAAAAAAAAAAAGTCTTGTTAAATGAAGAAAGGAGCCCCCTCATTTTACAGACAGGAAATCTGAATCCTAGAAGGCAGAGGATCAGTAGCTTGCCAAAAAGTGCAGACAGCAAATCAGAGCTCGCCCCCGTACCCTTTCCATTCTGCAACCATCTCCCTACTCACACTACCATCTAAGTCACAATACTGATGACCATAACTGTTTGTTTTCATTCTCAACTCTTTCCAAGAATTAATATGCATTCCCTTGAGTCTACAGTTCTTTATAACTCTTGCCTCATGTCTGAAAAAAGTGTATCTAACTTTGCATATTGCACACTGACAGCCCTAAACCACCCTACAGAATACATGCAGCAACTTCAGACTCCATACATCAGCTAATGAATAAAACATTCAAGCAAACTCATGATGGTACCGCCTTCCAGCCATTAGTTCCATTTTGGCTTCATTGATATTTGGTAGAGTGATGTTTGTGAATACTTAATTGCCTTTTTTAACATATAAAAATAAGGAAAGATAAAAGTGTGATACTAATGATACACAGCATATGTCTCATAAACTTAAAACAATTGAGACAAGCTAAATAAAAAATGCAGAAAGCAATTACTATTTAATCTTACACACTTAATACCTAATCTGATTCTACTGTAAAGGAAAATAATAATATTAAAGAACAATGTAGGAATTGTTAGAAATTGTTTCTAAACATTTATAGCTTTAAACACTGTAATATATTTTAGATTCCTGGTCACAGCACCCCTATACGAGTAAGTACAGTGATTTATTGTTCACCTTGTGGACTCCTGACCTCTCCAAAGGTTTTCACCAATGTATTCTGTATGAATGTATGGGACTGTCTGTATTCGAGAATGAGAGCCACGTTATCTCCTTCGTTCACCAGGTAAGTAAGTTCCCAGATTGATGTATCTCTCATAGAACACTGATAGCATAAGAAATTTTGGAAAAAGCCAATCATGCAAAAAACAACAAGAGGATATGGGGAATAAAAATAGGGAAATAATGGCACTCAACGATAAGTGATTTTATTTTCTAAAAGGAAATTATATTCCTTACAATGACACCAATTTTTATTAGGCAAAATCCAACTCAATCCAATTTTTCCCTTAAACAGTGATTAACACATACAGATTTGCTAAGCAAAATGTATTTTAAATGGAACATTAGAGTATGTTTGCATGCGTGCATACTATTTTTGTGTATATCTCATACTGAGTTGTGGTGAGGGGCTGAAACCTTTGGTTTCATATAAAAGAATTATGAAAGAATTTTATTGTAACCAAAATATCAAAATGCTATTCTAACAAACTGCAGTATTATGAAAATGAATATTCTGAATGTAAGTCACTTGTGTAGCTTGAGAGAGCTATGCTCATGTATGAACAGTATATGCTTTCCAAACCAAATCATCTTCATTTGAAAACAATCCTTAAAACGTTCAACATATTCTCAACATATATATATATATATACATACACACACAAAATTGACAAACTTAGATATATATTTTTAAAAGCATTTCCTATCCCATTCAATTAAAATACATGGTATCTAACAATAATGTTTAAATGTATGCATTTTTTTTTTTTAATCTTCTAAGAAAAGGTAGTTTCTCGACAGTCATATTTGAATCTGGATTTTTTTTTTTAAAGACCAAATTAAAAACCTCTGCAATCAGACATCTACAGTAGAAATGCCAACTGAACTGTGTGCTGACATAATAATGATACCCCCAAGATCAGCCCAGTGCTTGTAGCTGTGACAGGGTCCCCAGGCAGCTGGATAACCGCTGCTTGATCATTATCCAGGCTAAAACTGAAGCTACTGAAGTTTTAAAGAATTCGTATCTTACTGAATTTCTTTCATCTCTAATAATGACTAAACTGGCATAATTACTTATACTAGAGGTAGAATGTGATGCATGCTAAAAGCCCAAGCTGCTTAAAATTAAAGTTTTTTTTTCAAAAAAGGCCATGATTCTACTTAGTTTTCAAAGATTTATCTTGTGTCAGGCTTTTATGCCACGAGTTGCATAATTATTTAAACCATTTAAAAGCTTTCCTTACACTATTTGATTAATACTATAACAGAGCTATTTAAATTTACTAATGTTAACTTTAATGTTTAAGTCTTAATTGCTTTGTAATAACACTGTTGCAGAACGTATTTTAAATCAGACAAGTACACTTTCATCACAACAAATAAGGTTTATGCAATCCTAGCTACTGTACCTTGTAATCCCCAAACAAAAATAGGAACATATTTCAGATTTAATTGAAATGGGACTAGAAAGTTTCATGCATTCCCCCATCACCACCCCCAACTAACTTTAACCTTTGACAACACAACAGGGGTCATTGGAGGAAAATTTAAATACATCTGGGAAAATACTGAGTCAGAGACCCTTGGTATCAAAACCTCATTCAATTCAAAAGCATTGTTTAACATATAACCTAATGACAACATTTACATTTTTAACAATCCGTAAGGCTGCTAAAATATGGTGCAAGTGTTGTAAGTCTTAAAATAATTTTCCCTCTTAAAAATAACTGAAAATTAAATGTGGTATCTATTAAATCCAACAATGAAGAATGTACTATGACAACAGAATTAATGACATTAAGCCAGCAATGTGAATTCTGTCAAATGAATTAATAAAGCACAGTAATAGGAAAAACAGACCTTTCATACAATTCTTAATTGATCTTGGTAGAATTGCTCTTTTCTACTATTAAAACCTCTTTCTCCTCATTGCATGGTTTTACATCAAAATGAAAACTCAAGCAAGTATATTTAATATTACATTTCAACTTATGTCAACAAGTATTCCACTAGAATTTAACAGAGTAGCCAATTCTCACAGACTTCCTTTAGAAATAAAAGGAAGGGAGCAAAAATGTTCCTATAACATGAAAACAAATCTCCTACAAATATGCTACAAGACTTGGAATGACCCAAATAAGCAAGTAAAAGGAATTAAGCTTAATTATTGGAAGCAAAAAGTTGAAAAATTTTGTCATCACTATTAGACCATCACTGCTGTCAATAAGTACAATAGATTTTAAGGGATATGGGAATACTCTGGCAAAACAAAAAAGGAACATTATTAACAGCTTGCTTTATAAAAAAGCTGCTAATCTCAAATCCCTTTGTAATTTCATTTTTACATGTATGCTTTTATGTTCAATATCCTATTTTTTGTCCTTTTTTGGCTGGATGAATAAAAGCCAACAATCCACTCATGCATCAAACAGATGTTTTTGTTTTTAAGGCCAAGTGGAATCTTATGAATTTTTGTGCCCTCCCTTTAAGAAGATGCTGCCAGAACTGCTGAAATCGTGAAACCGGCGGTTTGGAAAAGACTCATTGGACCATCAGTTCTGGAACTTTGACTCGCACTCATGGGATTCTTGCCAACTGTAATTGCTGTTTTTGTTTATGTCGGATTGTCTACTGATTGGACTATAATCAATTTAATGACTTCAACATCTAGTCAGTATAATTTAGAGGTGATAGAGGGAAGAAACAGTCACTGCTTGATAGATGAATAGAAGTACAACTACAACTGTCTGAAGGGGGTATGGATGTCAAACACTGAGCTTCTGCAGTGTTTCCAATAATCAGGCTTTTTAGCATCCACATCCAAAAGTGAAAGCCTACACTACGAGCCACACAATTAGTAGAGTATTTTGCCCTCACAATCATGAAAAAGAATATATAGATATACATATAGATATATTCTTAATATTTCACAAAAAACTTACCTGGGGTTAAAATCTAGTTATTAAAAAAGGGAGTCATGCTTAACTTGTCTGAAAATAATTCTGAGGGAAAAGCTATATTGTAAGTTTGAATTAAAAGCAAACTATTATACTGTCTTAATGCAATTGTCTTTTCACACAAAATTCAGGGCTTTTTTTTTTCTTTCTTACTATGGCATCATTTCCAATCAAAATTGAGTCTCTAGTGGTAAAGTTATTTTTTTAAAAAAATGGAGTATAAGAGAACCACACTCCTTTTGTTGTTGTTGTTGTTATACTTCACTTGTCTACCTGTAAGAAAATATATTTTGTCTTTGAAAAAATGGAAAAAAGTGTTTAAGTAAGGACTGGATTGTTTAACATTTCTATTAAGTTTAGGGGTTAGGACAAGCTCCCTGCAGTGGCTTTTTTAACACCTACAATTTCAAGAGCTTTTCCACTAGAGAATACAGTCTGATAGGTTTTCTGACTTTCAAAAGGTTATGGACTTAAAATTCACTGCCTTTGCATTCAAATGTTACAGTTTACATTTCTTCTTTAAATTGAGAGCTGAATTTTTGCCACTTCATTATATTTCTAAATAAATTACTTCTTAAAAAAAACAACTTTAAGTACAAAAGAAGGTAAATGGGAAAAAGGAAAAAGGTCAATCATAAGTGTGATAAATTCCAAATGTGCCAAGTTACAAAGGGTTAGCTATTGTGACAGCCAAGTTAAACAAGGCACTTTGGGGGCTCTCTTTTTCCCTGGTTCCCACCATTTCTCTCTACAGGCCGCTGGTATGGGTTTATGAACACCTGAGGGTCCAGATACCCTAATTGTGTCTTGTGTTTAACTTGGCCATTTAAATGTCTAAGGGCTCCCCTCTCTCCTTCCCAGCTTCATAACTTGGCTCTTACTGAATATATCACACCTTTATGTAGTGGACCACTCTTTCCTTCTTACAGTGCTTTTTGGAGTAAATTTCAAAAAAAAATTGCTTTTATCAGGTAAAATGGCTAAGAAACTTCCATCAGAGAAGCACCACAAAAAATAGAATAAAGAACCAACAAGAAAAATAAAAATAGGTCACAATTGACCAATTTGATGTTACTGATTTGCTGCCTCCAAAAACAAGCTGACAGCAGAACTATTTTCAGTCAAGTAATCTACTCAAATACCATGTCTACTCTCAGGAATTGAGATAAATATCCAAATAATACAAATGGGGTAGAAAGAGTGACTCCTTTAATTGTCTGATCATCCATGCCTCTAAATACTAGCTTTAGCTCTCTGTTTCATTAAACAGAAAGGTTATTCTGAAGATTCCTAGCATAAGGACAGAATAAGTTTCTCCACTTTGTATATGAGCTGAGAGAATTTTGATGCTAGGGCTTTGAGAGGCAGGAGTACAAGAGTTTCATGTTTCAAATTACATTTTGCAGCTTTCACAAATAGAAGAATGAATCTTTTTAGTGTTTAGCAGTTTTAATGTACTTAAGAGGAGGAAAGGAGACCAAGCAGGGCACCCACACTAAGGAGTGAATTATTAGGACAATTACTCTAAAGTTTACTACAAACAAAAAAAATCCTGCATAATTTTTAAGGAAATACAATTACTCATGTAAGATATGTAATTTATGAGACTACCCCAAATAAATTCAACTATTAATAGAATTTCCTGATAGTCCTTATTTTTAAGCATTTGGGTGAAAACAAAAACTCCCACCTTAACTGTCATTTTGTTTTAATGTTTTTACCTGCCTTATGTAAACTACTCCCCTGAGATACGAGTTTCAAATTATGATATCAAAAGTGACAGCCATATCAGAAATATCTTTTAAACCTGCCTGTTAAAGAAATAGTGTGGATGTAGGAGACAAGTTGGAAATTGCACACAGAACTTCATGTTTTATTTAGAAGAGCACATTGCATTTTCATGGTTTCCAATGCCTCCTTCAAGTTAGTACAAAGTCATCTGCTAGGTTCTGAAATACTGTCACTCATCTAAACAAATCAGAATTTTTATCTTAGTTGGAAAACCACTAATCAGTTCTTCGTAAAAGAAGAAACTTAAATCAAGGCTGCCTCTCTATGCCTGCTGCTAGCAAAATGTTGATCACTGCTTAGTATTGCTGCCAGAAGATTTGTCACACCACTTCCCTAGCTTTTCTATGATCCAAGTGTGACCTTCCAAACAATATGATAGAATCTACACTCAGAACACTCCTAAAATACATTTTGAAAAAATGGAGACCCTTGCGGGAAGACACTGGGAAATGAAAATAAGTGAAGAGAAGGCAAAGTATTTAACAAGAGCCAGCCATCTAGAATGCCATTCTACTTCTCCAAAACCGCTACTAATATCACAATTACTCATCTGACATCATTCATCTAAATATGTATTTTTCCAGGTAAATGCATACCCTGAAGAAAAACAAACCCGCTCTTCAGTGTGAACTGTACTATTTTTATTCCTGTCTTCAGCTTCTCACCCCCAAAGCTCAGCCAGCCCACCTGAGGCCATTGGCTCTTCTGGGAGTCCTCCAAGCAGCTGAGAGAGAACCACTGTGTTCCGTGCCCACACAGAAAATGGAAGCTAAATCTCTGTTTTTAATGTAAATATTTTATTTAGAGTTTGGCAGTTGAAACACAGACGCTGTTGTCTTCCTGGAGAAGACATTTGAATATTTTTGCAATATGACAATATGACAAAAGAATAAATTGCCCTCTTTGCTTATTTTCACTTGCCATGTTTTGCTTATTAACTGCACAGGTCTCAGTCCCACATATTCTGCAATTCGACTAATCCAAGATTGCCCTGCGAATACTGCCAACTGAAGGCTCCACTTGCTAGCCTTACAATGCTACGTGCCGCAGAATACATCCTCTTTAGGAAGCACCGGGAGCACTTGCACCTACAATCAAACAGAACTTTCACTGTGAGTTCATTCCAAAGGCAGGTGAACTGAATATTCACAAGCTGCTGATAAGCAAAACTACCGATTGTGCAAACTTCAATAAACTTTTTTAGAATACAAAGCCTCCCAAATTACTAAACAAAAGCCTTTGCAGCCCTTTAACCCGGGCTGATACCAAGCGTCATCCCATCAAACTCGTAAAGTTCTTCTTTCCAAGTAACTGGGAAGAGGTTTGTCCCGGTACTTCTTCACTCAGTGTGACTTTCAAGGAAGCCAAGAGCCTCCCGGCAACTTCCCCGGACGCGAGCGTGGTCC